>NC_065534.1:34940262-35244204 GCF_932294415.1 Quercus robur | reverse complement strand
TGACACAATGATAGTCAAGTAAATGTGCAGGAATGGATCTTACCCGAGTTGAGTGACGAGGTGGAATGTCTTGTGCAAGATCTTCAGGCGAAGCAGGAGCAGGGGACCCAAGCTCAGGGTTGGGTAGTTCATCTTCAATCTGTTCATCTTCCACCTATTCATTAAAGGGTGAACTAGGAAAGGGATCAGATATATCTAGTGGTTGGACAGAGAAGTCTGTAAGAGAATCAGGAACAACTACAGGAGGATCAAGAGCAGCTACAGAAGGAATATGTGCCTCATTTGGAAAAAGATCTAAGACAGAGGAGGAAGATAGGAAGGTACGGAAGTGAGAAAACTCGACAAAGAAGCATTGTTCCCAAAAGACAACATTACAGGAGATACGAAGGCGATGAGAGACAGGATCATAACACCGATACCCCTTTTGAGTTTCGCCAAAGCCAAGAAAACAACAAAGTCTTGACCGAGGCTCAAGTTTGTTATACTCATGTGGCTGAAGAAGAACGAAACATGCAGAACCGAAGGAGCAAATGTGATGATAATCTGGAGGTGACTCAAAAAGACCCTTATATGGAGTTTGAATGTGGATGACAAGACTGGAAATGCGATTAATAGCATGAACAACATGAAGTGCAGTTTCACCCCAAAAAGGAGTAGGAACTTTGGCAGAGAGAAAGAGAGCACGAATAGTGTCAAGAATATGACGAAATTTTCGTTCGGCTCTACCATTTTGCTAAGAGGTATTTGGACAAGTTAGTTGATGAACAGTGCCATAGGAATGCAAAACAGCTTGGAAAGCATATTGAGTGTACTTAAAAGCATTATCAGATCAAAAAATTTTGATACGTTTGGAAAATTGAGTTTCAACCATTTTTTGCAAAATTAGAATATACTTGCTCTAATTCAAAACGATGTTTCATATGAAAAATCTAGCTATAGCGGGATAATCATCAACAAAGACAACAAAATATCGAGATCCACCAATACTAGAGACAGAGGAAGGCCCCTAGATATCTGAATGAATTAGGTCAAAGATATCAGTGGACATTGATTCACTAGTATTGAAAGGCAAAACTGGTTGTTTTCCTTACTGACATGAAACACAATCAAAACTTTCTGTGGACACTGAACCTAACAAACCTCTAGAAGCCAAGTGTTGTACCCGAAAGGAAGATGCATGACCAAGTTGGACATGCCAAAGTGCAAGGGAAGGAATAGAAGAAACTGCAGCAGCTGCAACAACAGAAACAAGAGCAACAAATGGAAGACGAAGGTTGTCCACAGGAAACATATGCCCAACTCTAGGACCGGTCCCAAGCTCCTGTCCCGTCCTCGAATCCTGCAACAATACCCCCAAAATAATCAAATATAATGCGATAACCCAACTTAGCTAATTATCTCACAGAAAATAAATTGTAAGAAAGGTCAGGAACATTAAAGACCCCAAGAACCGAGAGGATGGAGGTCAAAATAGAACCTATATTATGACCAGACATTCTGGAACCATTTGCTGTGCGAATATTAAAAGGGTGTGGTACAGGTTCGAGTTCAAAAAATAAGAACGAATGAGGTGTCATATAATTGCAACAAGTGAAATCCATAAGCCAAAAGGAAGGAGACATACCAGATAAAGTTAAGAGAGAAAATGAATAAGATGCATTACCAACCATACGAATGACATTGGCGATGATGTTTTTAAAGTCGTCTGTGGACATGGTAAAAGTGCTTCCTGAAGACTTAGACTGTGTAGAGACGAGAACCATTGGTTAGACACTCTCAATGTTAGCAACAGTAACAGCAGAAATTGAAACAGCTGATTTATTGCAATGATAGGAAGTCTCAATATTGTGGCCAAAACGTTTGCTGAATTGTCAGCGACGATTATTGCAACAACAAGAAGACCTGGACTACAAAATGTCAACTCTAGCAAAAAGTCAACGGTCAACTCTGGTAAAAAGTCAACGGTCAAACCTAGACAAAGTTAACGGTCAACAAATGACGTCAACAGAAGAGAAGATGACGTCAGTAGTAACCTGGAAGATGACATCAGCTAGGGCTAACGTGGTAGAGTGATGTCACAGATGACGTCAGCAGCAGTAGGGGCGGTGGCGCGTGTAACGCGTGAGGTGCGTAAAGAACGTGGCAGAATTCTTCAGCAGCGCATGAGAGCGCGTAGGCAGTCTAGTGAATCCGATTCTTTTCCAATGATGTAGATCGGAGAAAGACGATTCAGATAACAGCAGCGGTGAGATGATCGGAGCAATACTGAAGGTGCGTGGAAGAAACTGCTGAATCTTTGACTAGTGCGTGGAGGGTTAGATGATGATGATTCCAGCGGCGTTGTGTAGATCGGTTGAAAATCTACACGATGATATGTCTTATGTCCTAATCGGAGGTTCAATGTGGAAGATCCGACGGAGGCAGTGATCTTGGTGGCAATGATCGAGCTTCTAGCGGTGAAGATTCAGCCTTAGGCACCTCTAACGGCAGTGAGCAGTCAGGAGAAGGCACGGAAAAGGTTTACTGACCGAAGAAGTCGAGACAGCAGAAAATACCAACAAAGACAAGACTGCAAGAAACAAGAAAGTTAGAGCAATGGCTCTGATACCATGTTAGAAACACTGAATGATTGTATTGTATTTCACACCATAATAAAATATACATGAGTGCCTTTATATAGGAGGCAGAGTGTGCTATACAAGTAAACAAGGTGGACCTAAAGCCCACATACCCTAATCCATGTTAACACAAGAAAATTGTGTTTAAAACATTTTAAATGCAAATGAGTTCACACAGATGCTGTAAAAGATACAACTAGTATAACGCAAGTATCATCAACAAATATAATAAAATAGCAAGATCCTTAGAATCACTTTTATTCAAAGTTAAATGTGTTTGTTTGCCAAAGACAACATGGGATACAATCAAATTTTGAAAGTATATCGAACCTAGATGACCATAAGATGCTAAAAACTGAAGGTGAGGAAAATATGCACGACCCAAATGAGAATGCTATAAGCTGCAGGCAATAATGAGAGCAATAGTAGAGGCAGACAAGTGGGAATGAATCTATAGGGGTAATGTGAAGCCACTCACAAAGCTTTGACCGACAATTATTTCATTAGTGGTGGCTAACAGTAGAGGCAAAATTTCTTTCAAACGCCTCCAATTAGATTTTGCAGTTCATGCATGTTTTTTACCACTAAATAAAAATCTTATCATCAGAGAAGGAACAATTTACTCCTCTTCCTTCTTAAACTAAGAAGCAGAAAATCTTTGAGCATAACAAAATTTCATAATATTTTCACAGCAAACTTGTTCTGAGTTATTGTGAATCTAGTTAAATTTTTATTTTATTTTATTTGAGCTTATAGTAGACTAACACCTCAACTTGTGAAAATATTATGAGATGTTGTTGTGTTCATAGAAGAATTCATTGAGAAGTAAATTAAGCATTAGTGAACTCATTTAATTCTTAAGCATTATTGATCTATTTTCTGCAAGCCATTCGCAAACCCACCCCATAATTATGAGCTAAATTGCACCACAATCAAGTTAATAAGCCTATCATATTGATATAGATAATAAATGCTAATGAACTTAAAAGCACAGATAAAGAATGAGCAGAAAAAACAGTGTGCATGTAGTAACAAATCAAGACTAGTACCAGCATAGAGACAACAGAAGAAATCAATATGACAGAGAAGAAGCCTAAAAAAGAGTCAGAAATAATTGCTCCGATAACTGGAAGCAGACTGCAACCGTTGACCACATTTGAAATCTGAGCAACATCAATGCTCTTCACATTGAATTCCTCAATGAGATATACAATCAGGTTAATCAGCCATCCACCAGCACCAAGACTTAACCCAGTAACCAATCCTGGTCTAGCCAAAAGGCACAGATATTATTGGGTGCCAGGCAGAAACATAGTGGCTTTTGAAAGAAATAGTGCATATATATATCAGCACAACATAGTTAGTATAGCTTAGAGAAAGACCTATTATGAAGGGAAATGTGATCCAACCACCCAGTCTACTACGAGAACTTGACATTTTTGCTTCAATGTCACTGGAGAGTAACTCATCCATGTTGCAACCCAACTGTTATAATTCTGAATCTGCCATTTGTGCTCTTGTCTTGTGTGTTTACAAATTATACAAGCAGTCCTTTAGTAATGTAGAGATGTTGCAGTTTTATTGTTGACTGAGGTCCCCAATACTACAGCTCAAGCTCTCGGAATTCAGGATAAGATTCTGGTGCTTTATCAATTACCGTAATCATGTCTAGGATCAGGACATCTCGCCCAAATTTGAAAAAGAACCAGTGATGCTGTGTCTTTATTATCTTTGAAGGCAATGTTGTGTCTTATTATGGCATGGAAAACATGTTCCAAAAATTGTAATTAAATGTCCCAAATGGCCTTGTTTTTTTTTTTTTTTACCCAAATGGGTCATAACAATGGCCCTTTTAATGATATTTTTATTTCTCTGCCTCTTTGTGAGTTTCAAGACCTCTTCGTGGGCTATAAACAAGTCATACTCACTTTCCATTGACTAATAGGCCTCTTCCATCACTAATGCATTATCCATAGGCCTCCACATGTCAACCCTGCACGTCTTTTATCCTCCATGGAAACCTTGCTCCTCATTGTTGTCTAGCACCATTGGCAATAATACTCCTTTGTCCCCACACTACCATAGGCTCTGATACTACTTGCTAGGGAGATAAACACATTGGAAAGCTTCCTTGAATAATTAATATAACATATACAGACACACTTTAACTCAAAAAGCCTAAGCTCAATGGGTGTGTGCTCAATTATGTTATATTAACTACTCATTCTTCTCATCATTATTAAATGTGGGACTTCACTCATACGTATAATCCAACACTTAGCTGCATAGGAAGTGTTGTCACATCTAGTGGTGTAACAACTCTCCCAGAACTACAGCCTCTCAACTCAACCATCAAATTTATCATTGTGGGACACAGCCTTCAAATAATTCTAGAGATACATCTGATGTATTTATAATTGGTTGACTTGTACAACTGTAAGTGGTTGATATTTTCTAGTTCACTAAGACTTGTGCAACCTACTAATTTTCGTTGAACACTAACAATTACACAATTTGGCAAATTGTGACATTCGGCATGAGAATGGTTGTGTAATAGTATAGTTGCACAGCCTTCACACAAATTTGGTTCCTAGCTGCTAGCACCAACAGTCCAAGACTACTAATTGGCGGTGAAACTTGAAGGGAAACATTCTAGCTATAGGGCTCATTAAATGTTATGACCCATATAAATTTATATTAAACGTATATCCATGTCACTGCATAGTAGCAATTCTCTTATGATGAGTGAAACATTATAGAATCTTGCCTAAAAAGTTCACGTGAATTATGCCGAGGCAGTCTCCATGATGAGCTGAAAAGAAATTATCAATAGAAGAAGAAGATAGAAAAAATAGTAATCACCATTCACCCCTCTCTTCTGATTTTTTTTTTTTTTTTTTTTTTTAATATATAAAATTATAAGGAGGTACATTCCAGGTAAGACATGATTTGACACGAAAAGTGTGGACAGTTGAATCCAATTGCTATCACAGATCATAAGAGTTAAATAGATTTAGAGCATTAGCACAGATAGTGCTAAAAATTCATAATACTATTTTTAGCACCACTAATGTTATAAAAAAAAAAAAAAAAAAAAAAAATGCAATAATGGAAGAAAATCAAAAAATAGAGTCCAAATTTCTAATAATATTATTTAAGTATTTTGAAAATATGTGTGGGTGAAAAAGTATTGTGAAAATACGTGTATTATTGTTTAAATAACGAAAATTGTTGTTTAAACAACAGTACCAAATAGGCTTAGTTGTTGAGATACAATGCACAACCAAAAATGGCTTTGCCGGGTAGATAAGATGATAAAAGAAACAATATTTTATTAAAAGTTATATTATTTATAGTGCTAGTGGTGGCAGTTGTTGTTTATTGTAGTTTTTTTATTTTTTTATTGTGTTGTTTATATTATTTTATTATGTTAAATGCTAAAATAAAACTACTAATGTTGGGTATTTTGTAAAGTAAGGTAGTAAAATAGATAAATTAGCTTTTTGTGGTACCAAATTGCTAAATTTTTTACACCAAATAACCATAAATATATTGTTCTGAGTGAACCACGTTGATCTCCCGTCTGTCTAGCCTTGTTTGATTAACATATTGACAACAGCAAATAACAACTATCTCTTCTGATGAGAGAAATATAGCAGCCTGGCCAAAAAAGTCAATGTGAATTATGCAAGGGACTGGGACACCTCCATTGCAGAAAAGAAATGGTATGGAAAATAAAAATTAGAAAGAATAGTATCACCCACTCTCTTCTGACTTTCTATAAGCAGGTGTTTTTATTACCAATTTGAATTTTCACATTAATATCTTGTGTGTGTATATTTATATGAGCAAGACTTAGGTATAATACTTAGGTGTTGTTCTTTAGGTTCCCTTTTTAAAATTTTGTCATATGAATTTTTTCTTAAGAAATGGAAGTGTATTTTTTAGTTAAATAGCCACATAGCTAAATCTTAAGATGAGAACCTAAGGAACAACACCTAAGGTACTGTACCTAAGTTTTGTCCATATTTATATATATACTTGGTTATATACCAAAAAAAAAAATATTACTCTAGTGTGTTGAATTTTGAAAATCTAACCGTTGAATTGCATATTATTTACTTTGTTAATACACATGTCAAATTTTATGTCAATCGGATATTATTTACTATATGATCTATGAGGGGCGGCCCAACATTATTTGGGGCCTAAGGCAAAAAATTTATGCGGGGCTTTCAATATGTAAATAATAATTAAACAAAATTATTTAATACTAATTAAATCAAGGTTAATTTGATACATTAAATATATAATTTGATGAATATTACCACCTAAACTAATATTAATTTCATATAAATAATTAAATATTGTGGGATACAGAAATTTAATAAGGTAATAATGCCACATGCCATACCCAAGGCCGAGAAGGCCAATACAGTTTCAAGGAGTCCATACACCCGGACGTTGAAGCCAGAAAGGCGAGCCATGGTCACATCAATGGCACTTTACCAGAGGGGGGCACACTGTAGAGGAAGAACTCCAGAGAGGGGGTTAGCCTTGACATGATTGAAGGGATGGTAGCTGCCACCACATTTAATACACCCCACCAAACTTCATGGCCGCATTTATATGGAGAAGACCCATGAACAATATTGTCTTGGTTGCCGCAACTCACAAAAGACTTGGGATGGCATCTGATGGGACAAAAACTCGAGTAGTGACGGCATAATCAACAAATAGAGGGTCAAGATCAGCCAAAAGAGGCTATATAATGTAAGAGATCCTCTAGGGATAGGGAGAGGGTTCATCTGAGAATTGAAAAGAAAGTACTGTAGTAGTAAGAACTGAAATTGTATTCAAGTTTGAAAGGAATACAATCAAGAACTACCCTCCTCAGACTTTGACAAAGGAAGAATTTCTTTACAAAAAGCTTGCTTGTCTTTGTCTTCTTATCATCTTTTCCATTATGAGAGTTGTCTCAGTCATTGAAACCTAGTTTTCAACCCACTCTCTACAAATTCATTACATTGGGCTCTTTGGGCTTGAATCCATTTATCTTTTGGGCTTAGGATCCAAAACCTGCCCTTACAAATATCATAGTTGAACTATAAATATTAATAAAAAGAATTAAAAATATATTACAATTAAAAAAATACTTTATTTTGGATATACAATGACACATAGTTAAGTAAAGTTAAAATCTAATTTTTTTAATTTTATATTTTGTTTTTAAGAGAGGAGATAGATATTATTTAGTGCGTGACTTTGTAGGATATCAGTTTACTAAAATTAAAGTCTCTAACTATTAGGGAAGATTAATCTATAATTGATGATTTAACACATTTGCAATATATTTTTGCAACATCTTAGAGTTTCAATTGGATTAGGGTTCTATTGGTCTCGTATATTGAGAGTTTTAATAGAAATAAAAAGGAAAAATGCATTAAAAGCACTAAAAAATGTTCACAATATGATGTGACATTGACTCTCATTAATAAAATTCATTAATCTAACTAATAAATGTTTAAATTACTTTTTTGTGATTAGTAACATGGCAATTTGTAAGCCAATAGTAAAATTTGTAGTATTCTTAATATCACTAATAAAAAAAAATACACAACCTTTAAAAAATATATATGATTTTATAAAAATTTGGGTCTTTAACCATTGGAAGTGGGGCCTTTTTACCTAAAGATTTTTTTTTTTTTTTTTTTTTTGGTGGGGCCTTAGGCCTAGGCCTTGAGTCGACCCTATCTATAAGCTTATATTTTATGCATAATTTTAAATTACAAAAACTTGCAATTTAAATAATTTATTGATGACATAGCTATTGATCTTTAATTTTCTTGAAATTTTGCAAGCATAGAGGTTATAAGAAGAAGATGTATTCCAATGGTAAATTTGCCAAAATTCACCTCTAATAAAAATATATTGAGTAAAGTTATAGTCTTAGAATACAATAAATTTTGTAGCTAAACTTTGTTATTTTCCTTCTACCCTTTATACTTATAAAATTTCAAAATAATCACAAATTAATATCTACCTCATTTATAAAATGTTTAATTTCGAGTTTGATATATTTTAAGATTATACATAAAAACTTGAGTTTATTGATCGAATAGTAAGTAATATTTTATTAACATAAAATTTGATGTATATATTAAGAATAATAAAAACGTGTAATCCAACAATAATATTTTTGAAATGTTAATTTTAATAGAAGTTGTTGAGTGATGTAATATGAATAAAAGGTTTTATATAGTGTTTGAAAACATTAAGACATTATTGAATATTGAAAATTTTCAGATTTGATTAATAATATCATTCATGATATTCTGGAAGTTTGCTGAAGCACTTTTTAGTCTTAATGACATTACATTTCGTTCATACTGTCCAAAAGGGAATATAAATGTTGTTTTGTATTTCTCAAGTTCTATAATTTGAATTTGTCAAAAACAAATGTTAGCCAGGTAAATTTCCTAATAAAATAATTAAAATAAATAAGAAATTTTAATAAATTAAACAAATAATATAGATATATAAAGCATAAAATGTAACTAGAGCACGGTAATGAATTTAAAATTTGAAATAATATTGAATTAAAATACTTACAACCTAACTTTGAAATACAAGTTTTGAGGTATTTAGAATTGAAGGTTACAAGGAAATGGGAAAGAAAAAGAAAGAGGTGGAGTTCGAGAAGAAAGACTACCGGAGATACAGGGTGGTCCCCTTTTATGAAGTGCAACTTACTTCTTATAGACTTACAAATTTTGGTACTTTCTCTTTTTGCCTCATTTGCCTTTAATTGACTTGTTGACTTTTTTAGTCTTAAATGTCTCACTGATTTGCTTTTTGATCTTCCATCTCATTATTAGGGCGGTTTGGTGTAATGTAATTTGTATTTTTTGAAAATACTTGTGAGTAACAAAATGTGTGGAAATATATTCTAAAAAAAAATGTGTGTGAAAATGCATGTAATGTTATTTAAAAACTGAAAATTGTTGCTCAAAATCTCATACCAAACAATAGTTTCTTCTTCTTCTTCTTTATTTTTTTTTTTTCTTTGGGTGAGAATATCATTATTACTTGAGTAATGCTACCCACACAATAATTTTCCTAACAAAATTCACACTTGATAAGTTGGCAGTTATTATTGATTCTTATATAGGGAAAATTATTGTGTACTCCCGAAATACTATAAATGCTTACTCTCTCCTCTCACATGTTTGGTGAGTCCCACTAATTAAATTCATGGTGAGACCCATCATTCATGTGAAAGGGAAGAGTATGCATTTATGATACTTCGAGAGTACTTAATAATTTTCCCTTATATAAGCCTATTGCTAACACTATTTTATTATCCATCATTATTGACAACTTATAATGACTTATCATATAAGGTGTGAGATTTATTGTCAATTTAGTGCCTTTCTATACTTTTTCTTATTATATTTTTTAATGTTGATGCGCATTTTTCTTTGCATGTTTTGATTACTTTTTTATCTGATATTGTCATATGTATATAAAACTCAAAATCAAATAAGGTGGCCCTGTAATTAGAACAGCCTGGATTTAGCCTTCTTTTTTTTCCCTTTTTTTATGTATAGCTAGGAGCCTGGGATTTTCTCTCCCTACACTTGTAAGCAGGAATTGGATTAAAAATTACTTCTTCTAATCTGCCAAGTCATGGATTGAGAATTTGATTCATTGAGTGCCAAACAACAAAATGTGGAGATATTGAGAAAATTTCCAATCTAATATGGATTCGATAGCGAACCTCCTTTACATGGATTTAATATTCATTACCAAACATAACAGAAGGATTTCATAGTTAGCACTCAGCACTCAAGATCCTCACGTTGAAGACTCTCTGGCCATTTTTCGCACATTTTTACTTAGGTTAAATATACCTTTCCACCATGCCAAATCTAGAGCCTAACACCTCGAATATCTAGAAATGTTTGTTTTCCACCATTTCCAATTCATCAATCTAACAAATGACATGCAATATCCAACTGCTACTAAATCTGAACTTTTTATTTATTTCCGTCATTTTTTTTTAAGTCAGTGTATTAAGATTCCCACTTCTACAGAAATATTTAGTTCTTATTTGATTAATGATAGATATATACTTGACCAATTTTGTCCAATTTCTTCTAAGAAAGAAACATATATACTTCTGGAAAAGATAAATTACATGAAAACTGATCAAATCAGAGTACAAATAAAGGACGGAGTCAGAGAAGAGAGAAGAGGGAAAAAAAGGTGACAATTTCAGGCCATGTATCATACATCAGATGAAAAATGTGCAGTAGCAGTGTAGCACCATGATATCATGATAATATTATGATCCCTAGAATTATATTAGAAATTTGACTGTTGGCACCTTGATATGAAGAACAAAACAATAGGTAATTTTCATTAAATCCGACTTAGTTACAATTCAACCCGCTTTACAAATACTGTTTTAGCATATCACAGATATAATTAAGATACAGACACATCTAAGCAAATACAAGTGGTACAAAAAATAAATAAAAACTGACACCAAAATTAAATTCATAAGCCCAGTACAACTGATGGGCAGTCATTGGTGTAATGTAATATCAGTAGACCCACCAGAGAAATGGTAAAGATGAAATAGGATCTCAGTTCCTCAATCTGCGACCTATTAGATTTCTGGTTGCAATATTATCCCAGTAACTTACAGGCTTATCAACTTATGAGATAAAACTGAGAAAAAAGCTTTAATTTATGCATACTCTGGGTTGAGTGATAAGGCCTCCTGGTAAATCATATCCTTCATTTGCTCTTCTCCCAAGGGTTGTTGCTCAAACTCAAAGGAAAATGGCTTTGGGCAAACTGGTTCATCAGCTATGTCATGCAATCTTGCAAGGTAAGGATGGGCCAATGCTTCTTCAACTGTCCAGAGACAAAATGTTACCATTAAAGAGAGGTACAGTGAGGAAAATATGATATTTAAACTCGAATCCTTAATTTCAAAGCATGTCTCTGCATTACACCAATTCAATTTCATACATGTCAACATTATGACCACAGGCAGTCAAAGAATTTTCCATCCATAATTAATCTATTGACTCTTACAAGAGTGTTACATAACAATATTCAGTTTCAAGCACTAATAATTTCCCAGATCTAGAGAAGAAGGCATGGCTTTATATATGTAATTCTGAAAAGTTTCAAATATATGCATGCAAGTTCAAGATTTTGTGTGCATGTAGATAAACCTTGCAGGGTAAAAAATTGAAGAAGGGGATATTTCTAAGTGGGCTCCATAACTGAAAGATGAAGGTTACAAGTTCTACGGCACATTTAAAGTAAACAAAATGTTCAATCTTTATCATTTGGACAAGTCGGACATGCTAATTTTAGAGGGAGACAAAAGCCTGCATATCATAGCTGCCCGTACACTATAGCAAAGAAGCAACTTATAATTTCCATTTATCTACAAATTTTCTGGGTACGATGATGAGTGGAGGGGGAACATGGGAAACTCAACTACAATGCATAATATTGCAAGAAGTACAAATCACATTTTCTTGACCAGATTCGTTGAAATAAGCCTATAACTTGTCTCTTCAAATTCCCTAATTAATAGTGATCAATACTGAAAATTAATTAACGTAGGGCCTACTTCTAATTAGATTATTCAAAAATAAAGAACAAAAAACAGATTCAAACTGCACTTGATGTATGAGTTACAATTCGCCAGCCACCTAATTGATCTGCTTCTTGTTGACCCCACAGTGAGACATCTTTTGATTGCTCCACTTTGTCTTTTCCTTCACATCACTAACATATGATTTTATTATTCTACTCACAATAAGGGGGAAAAATTCTTTTGGTTGCAGCTTCTTTTGTCCTTGCTGTCATATCATTGACACATGTCAACTCATACTTATAATCCCCTTGACACTTCAAAGGGAATAAGATTTTATTCAATGAACATGGTATTATTATGCTCAAGCTATGAAACGCCTAAGCAAATATACAAAAAGAAAATTTATGTCTTAGAATGGCTAACATGGCCTAGAAGCAGGTTTCAAATAACTAGGAACCACAGTATGGTGATGGCTTTCTTTTTCAAGGTGATTGGTGGAAAATTTCACATCAAAACCCATACAATAATTAACAAGTAATAAATTTCACCAGTCCCCTAAAGCATAAAAATATGACTGACAGTAGATTAGAAAATTACCAGTAATTCTTTTAGTAGGATCAAATGTGAACATTTTCTCTATGAGATCAATGGCCAATGGATGAACATGTGAAAAAACTGCAGCTAATGGCTGCCGAGGGTGTGAGGGGAGTTGGCGAATATATCTTCTTGCATCCTCGTTTCGAACAAAACCAAGATCAGACTCACTCGGCGTGCCTAGAAGCTATGAAAAAAAATAGCATGAATAAGTATATATCCAGCAGAAATCCCTTTCAGAAAATAAAGTAATAATTCATTCCAATATACTTAATCAGCTTCAGAATAGTAAAGAGGGGACAATTTACATATATCTCATTTTTTTTTATAATTAAAAATCAGCTCCATTGAACACCTTTATTGAATCAATAAAAAGCAGAATAGAAAAGTTGTTACTTGTTACCATAAATACATTAAGTTATGTTATTTCTTCTTCAGAACTTAAATCTAAAACTCTTTAGAAACATACCAAAATTGTAAATGAGCTCTCTCAAAACTAAAATTGCACTTAAATGTTTTTCTTACCTCTATCAATAAGCGCATCTGATTCACGTGATCCTTCCCCGGAAACAAAGGCTTTCTAGTCATAAGCTCCATAAAGATGCAACCCACAGACCACACATCAATGGCAGCAGTATAATCTGAAGAGTTCAACAGTAGCTCAGGTGCCCTGTACCATCTTGTGACAACATATTCGGTCATAAACTCATTCTCTGCAGTCGGGCGAGCAAGACCAAAATCACATATCTTAAGATCGCAATTGGAGTTCAGTAAGAGGTTACTGGGCTTTAAGTCTCTATGAATAACATTCGCTGAATGTATAAACTTTAGCCCCCGAAGAATCTGATACAAGAAATACTGCAGCACATTCCAATATTAAAGTTAATCACAGTTTTTATTTTGAATGTTGAGGTACTGTACAATTATGGCTCAAAACCAAAAAGACTAATACCTGACAGTGCTCCTCAGATAAGCTTTGATTGGAACGAATTATTTGGTGAAGATCAGTATCCATGAGTTCCGTCGCAATGTAAACATCAGTAAATTCTCTTCGTAAAGGTGGCGGAACCACATCTCTTAAAGCTACAACCTGTTTAACATGCACAATTATCCACCTTTCAAACTCCAGTACTAACAAAACCACAGCCTACTTTTCAAAAGCTCTTCATCTCATGATACATAATCGAATAGCAAGGAAATAATATTACAAATTTTGTGAAAATAATTATGTCATATGTACACTTTGATAATAAATATTGCAATACTCTTGTTCCCAAAAAATAATAATTACAATCAAGTTTCTGCAGTAGATGTCAATTGAACACTACTATATGAAAATGTTTTTCTCTTGAATGTTGTTTCTTCTCTTGAAGGTTAATTAATTTCCATTCTTTCCTTTTAAAACATCGAAACAAGTTATTTTAATTCGACTATATTCCTTTACCATTTACTCATTCCATTCCCATATGAAATCGCTAATGAAAGCTATAACTTGTTTAACATGCACAATTATCCACCTTTCAATAGACACAACTTTTTTCACAGTAAATTTCACAATTGTTGAGTTGGTCAACTAGCATAGTTTAATTATCAAGCAAAGAATATACTCAAACAAAAAGCATTAATTAAATGAACCTTCACAAAGAGAAACAAGTTTAAATCTGAAAATTTCCTTCCAAAAAAAAAAAAAAAAAAATTGTTAATATAATCTAAATTTCATAGTTGATAATATAGGTTTAATCACAGAAGATTACTAGTAATATCAAAAAATTAACTTACATTTTCATGATCGAAATGGCGAAGCAGCTTAATCTCCCTTAGCGTACGCTTCGCGTCCATGTGGTTATCAAAAGCGTTCGCAATTTTCTTCATCGCTACCATCTCGTTCGTCTCCGAATTCATCACCGAGCTTCAAAATTCAAAATAATTAATTAATTAACCACCACAAATTCAACTGCAGCCAATCAAACAAAGCCGCGATAGCTAACAAGAATTTTAAAAAGAGAAGAAAGAATTTGAGGAAAAAAACTAGTACCAAACGATACCGTACGCGCCGCGGCCGATCGGCATGATCGGAGGGCGGTACTTGGCCGTGACTTCGAAGAGGTTGCCGAAGATGTTGTATTGAAGAAACTGACCTCCGTGAGTCTGCACGGCCGGAAATTCGCCGTACTGACCGGTCGCCGCCACATTCTGATTTATATCAGCCATTTTCGAAGTCTCAATCTCTCTCTGTGAGAATTTCTTAGTATTGAGTATTGACAGAGAGAATACGAAGAATTCAAAGGTAGTGAGAGGGGTTTAAATATGAAGTTTTGATATTGAAATTGAGAGAGAGAGAGTCAGAGTGCTCTCCGTTTCTCTTTGTTTGTGACGTGGTGACTTCTTAGCAGATGCGAGGAAAGGGACGCGAAAAAACGCGCGAGGGAAAAGATGGAAGAAAAAAAGCTACTCGCAACGCGTTTGGACGAGATGGACGGCTCTGATTACGGCCGCCTCTATCATCTTGTTCAATCTTGTCAACGCCCATTTCCTCTTTCACTGCCATAGCTAACTTTGGATAAGACTAGTGGTATTTTACTATTTTTTTTTTTAAAAAAAAAAAATTTGAAAATGGTCCCACCTAGAAGGCATGAGTTGTGCTGTCCTGTGCTGATTGATAATGGTGAGAAATTATGTACCACTTCTCAATTTCTCGTATTGTTTGCTTGTATGTATGTGGGAAAAGAAAAATGGTCTTGTTCAATTTTGGGTTTATGTTTAAAATATTAAAGGACAATGTTTCCCTATTTAAGTAATAATTACATATTTTAATTTTTAATTTTTAATTTTTAAATTACATATTTTTTAACATAATATCAAATTTCATATTAATTGAATGTTATTTACTATTCAATTCATAAACTTATTTTTTTTATACATAATTTTGAACTACAAAAATTTAAATATTTAATTAATAATGTTAAGGACATATTTTATGTAATGGGCTAATCTTTTGAAAAAATACACTTTACTTGTAATCGAGTAGATCTAGGATGGGTTTAGTACTTCAAGAAACAAGAATTCAAGTCAAGTATTAAAGCCATGAAAATTGGACCAAGAAACTAGTGAAGAAAAGCTATTCATCAAAACTAGACAGATACTTCGACAGAAACAGTATCTATCAAGATTTAAGAACGAAACTTGACAAAAGCTAAATCTGTCGAGATCTACGAAATCAGAATTTCCAGATCTGATTTTTTGCCCTAGCTGACATATATGTGTAGGGTTTCTTTTCTCATAACCATAGAATATATAAAACTTATTTTAAAAGTTGTTATACATAAAGAACACATACAAAAAGTGACCTAGTGCCTTATTCTCTCTGTAAGAAGTTATTGCTTCTTTTGCACCTTAAGATTTTGTAATCAAATACTTCTTGATCTTCATTGTTGATGAAGTGAAGAACTTTGCAGCCTACAACATCTTCAAGTTGCTGGAATAAGTCACGTACTGGGATTCATACAAAAGGGTTGCGTTCATATATTGAAAAGTTTAAAAGTTATGAAACTATAGAAGGTTTCTGTTGTAACTTCATTTACAGGAATTGTACAGTTTAGGGATAAAGGTTTTGTACTAGATCTGAAATTTCTCTTTATTATAGTGAATTTCTTTTCAGGAGGATTTTCTCCTAGATTTTTTTATTGTGAAACTAGTTTGTTTTATTATTTTTTCTAGATAATTATATCTTGTCTTGTTTACTATTCTATTGTGCATAATATTAACATGATATTGATGTTTGTTTGTTTTAACAAAGTTTGTTCATAATAAATCTAATTAACAACTAAAGTTTAAAACTTGTTAATTCTATCAATCGAATTCTAAATTTTCCAACAAATAATATAACAATTAATTTTTATAAATTTTTCAAGCACAAATAATATAAGAAAAAAATATTATATAATAGTAGGTATATCAAAATTCAAATCTAATAAAAAGATGTCAAATAAGATTAAATTAAAAGGTTGTAAATAAAATTGAATAAGCCCATTGGGATTCAGAGTGCTCAATTATTGGTACTTCTCCATTATTGGGGGTTGTTGCTGATTTGACTGGTAGTTTTTCCGTACTTGGGTGCAACTCAGATATTTTATTGAATTAAATTAAATTATAATATAATATGCCTTAGCCATCAAAGTCCATAGAGTAACGAGTTGAAAAGATGTTAAATTTTTAATCCGATCAATTATCTTAGGAATTATCTTAGGAATTAAAGTTGAGAAACACGTGTGTTTGACGAGCTTATTCATTTTACTGTTAGAGAAAATGTCATTTGAACTTTAACTCGTTAGAAACGCTTTTACTTGTTCCAAGTTTTTGGAATTGAAGACTTCTCAATTAAATTGATCACTCGTATTGATCCTGATTCCTGACTCCTGAGTTGAGTGATAAGCACTTCAAATAATATTTTTCTTTGCATTGACAATGAAATATGACTTTTTTTTTTCTTTATTCTCGTAGCTCACCAAAAAAAAAAAAAAAAAAAAACGTACGCAATTGCATCATCTTTTGGGCAAGACCAGAAGAGCCACATCAAAATTATTTAGGTTGTTTTCTCAAGTCAATATGACTATATGAGGATTTCTATAGAGTTTTAGAATGTGATTAGAAGCAAAGAGAAATGACTCTGTAAACCCTACAGAGAGGAATTTCAGAAGCAAACTATCTCAAGGAGATGACCAAAAGAAGAAGAATTTGTTGACTATTTGATAGCCCTTTTGCCAAAATACAGGGGCGGAGCCAGAGGGGTGAGGGGGGCACTTGCCCCACTGACTCTTCCAAAAAAAGTCCTTAATATTTTTCTATAAAACAAATCATACCCCTAACATGAAATAAAAAATTAATAAAATATACAATTTTATTTGAGAAAGTTTAAAAATACAACAAAATCTCACAATATTTTCACAACACTATTATTTTTAGTTGGGATGGATCTCAAAATAAATAAATATATATATATTGACCAAAATGTACTGATACTTTCAATTAATATTTTGACAACTTTTTTCATTTTCCATAAAAGTGATGTCAAAATTTTCCTAAAATAGATTATTAACCATTGCCTTAAAGGCACTTAGCATTTCCTTTATAAAAATATTGTAAGATTTTGTGATGTTACTCAAACAATTCTCCCCACTTTAAATAATGAGCCTAACACAAAATAAATTCCACCAAACCTATTTACACTTTTGACCAATACTCAATCCTTTTTCTTTCTTCCTTTCTTTTTACTTATCCAGATTTCTTTCCTTCATTTCAGGTTAAGCACGTGGAACTCAAACTTTACACATAATAATAATAATAATAATAATATCTTGTATGGCACTAAAACAGTAAAGCATCCATTATTTATTTCTCCATCCTTTCTTGCATTTTCATAGTTTCAAAATTTGAGTTTTATCATAAATCCAAATTTTAAATAATTAGAAGAATAGAGAAAGAAAAGTTGAAAATTATTTTCTCAATTTATTTTGAGAAATCAAATTAAATGTCTAAACTTTATGTATATAGGTTAATCTCTTACTTTGATGATTGATCGTCATGAATGTTTTACAATTGTTTATTTATTTTACAACTGTTTAAATTTTAATAGATTTTGTATGACAATTATTGTTGTTTATAATTTTATTATTAATACCAACTAATAATTTTAGGTTCTTTTTTATTATTATTTTTTAATCTTACCCCCTAAATTAAAATCCTGGGCTCAGCTACTTTGTTTATTTTACAACTGTTTAAATTTTAATAGATTTTGTATGACAATTATTGTTGTTTATAATTTTATTATTAATATCAATTAATAATTTTAGGTTCTTTTTTATTATTATTTTTTAATCTTACCCCCTAAATTAAAATCCTGGGCTCAGCTACTATCAAGATATATATATAGTTCTTTTTTATTATTATTTTTTAATCTTACCCCCTAAATTAAAATCCTGGGCTCAGCTACTATCAAATATATATATATATATATATATATAAAAGTGAAATATTCGAAATCTCTGAAGTCCTTTATCAATATAAGGATGAAAATTAGGCAAAATCGCCTTTTTGTAAAGTTAAGTTCAAGCTCATGGTCCAAACTGATGGCCCCTAACAGAGTTCCAACTTTATATATATATATATATATATATATATATATATATATATTTATATAAGTGAAATATTCGAAATCTCTGAAGTCCTTTATCAATATAAGGATGAAAATTAGGCAAAATCGCCTTTTTGTAAAGTTAAGTTCAAGCTCATGGTCCAAACTGATGGCCCCTAACAGAGTTCCAACTTTTTGAAAAGAAATCCGAGTTTAGTTATTTATTTTACAAAATTTGGAGCAATTAAGCAGATAATTGATAACTTTGCGTTTTAGTATATGAAGTGTAATCCAACAAAAGACAAAGGTAATCATCATACTCGTACAGATTCTCAATACCCTTTGGTCCACTCTGTTGGCCATAATAACATTCTGTCTTGGTTAGATACGTCTAGTTAAGAATAAATACACAAAATTTTCACATATTAAGATAAATTGGTTCTTTTCTTTTGTTATTTCTTTGAATTTTTCTGATTTTTTTTCTTTCATCTTCCCCTTTTAAAATCAGCATAAAACTAATATGATCTATGACCCTCTCTCATGAACAATAACATTTAATTGTTTGCAAAGACTTAAGCAACTGAAATTATTACCTTTTTTATTTCAAAATGGTAGCAACAGTCACCTTCACCTTGCTTCATTTATAGTTAGGACATTTTGGGCCTACCAATGACTATGAATTGGATGCCTCCTCTGCTTGATCACTTTAGAAATCTACAATGTTTAATTTTCTCTATCCAACTTTACTGCTGGCTTTTTTTTTTTTTTTTTTTTTTTTTTTTTTAATAGTTATCTTCAAATTAATCTAACACTTGGCATCTTTTCTTTTCATCCATGATTCTTTAATGTGATATCTTATAATTGGAACTGTTTTTGGCTTTAAGATAGGAGAAAATTTCAAGATTCAAATAATAGAAAATTTTTCAAACCATTTTTCTCAAACTTTGTATATTATGTTTAGAATACTTCAATTTCACATTAATTTGATAAGATTTTTTAATGTTCTTGCTGCCTATGTCTTAGCTTATGTATTATGTCTTTATATTAACTAATGATATGCATTTCTATTTGTCTCTATTTAATCATTAGTTAAATAGGCTTTTTTAACCATTAGTTTGATAGTTATATCCAATAGCGGGTTTATGCACGGAGTTTCTAACCATGAGTGGGACTCTGTAGCTTAAAGATTGCTTTTTTGGAACAGGAAAAGAGAAACTCTTTCTATATTGCTTCTTTTAAGGATTGTGATTGTGCCAATAAATTCTTTTTCTACTAGAGTCTTATTTGTCTTTCTAGATTTGGGTGATTTGGTGCTAACATCGTTCCTTTACCAATGAAGGTAAACACTGCATCCCATCCTATGCATGTAAAGCAATATTTTTGTGACCGAACCAAGTATATGAGAAGATAAAATCATGAAATTCATTGTTCAAAATGTTCCACCTACATCATACATTATTTTTTTTAATTCACCATCTCCAATGTGCAATTTCTTGGGGTTTGTAACATCCTTTGAAAGTCTCTCTATCTAGAACAACATCGAACTCATTTGACTAAGGCAAATAAAATTCGAGCTGACATTTTTTCTTTTCATGTTTCCCTCATTAGACACATCTATTAGCCCTTTTTAGTTGCCCATGAACTGGAATCATTCATATTTTGTATAAAACTACATTCACAAATCCAACATCTTGGATGATGCTTTAGAATTTGAAGTTGTCATTGTAGTGGATAGAATGACTCATTTGTACAAAGTTATGAAATGTCACTCCTTCAATTGTTCATTGAAGTAAGTTGTCTAAGCCTTTTGTTGTAAAATTAGTAGTACATTTAGCATTTTCTTTATTTTCGTACGCTTTCGTGCTAATGAAGTTCCTTATCAGTTTCTATTGTATTTGGTCTATGTTTGTTTTTTAATATATTTTGCTAATAAAGTTTTAAAATTTTTTTTCACATTGTTTGTAGTCATATTTGATTTTCTTTAGTTGTGAAAAGTTTTTGAATTAAAAGTTTCTAGCATGTGTTGGATAGAATTCATGATAAATGTAATGTTTAATGAAAGTCACGTATAGGTTCTTGCATTGATGTTCAATATTTTCAAAACATATTGGATCATCATCCCTAAACCATCCATATTGCCTACTTTCAATTCATTATGATTATTCTTTCTTCTTTTTTGTGTTGAAATAAATGGTATCTTTCATAATTGCTTTATCTCCTGAGTATAAGCAGTTCGTGGATTTATGTAAAGTATTCTTCCCATTGTTTCAAATGAGTGGTAAAGGGACGGAAGTGCATACTAATTGCAAGCCTCCATTAACAGTAGAAAATATATATTGATTCCTTTTATTTCCTTCTAAATGACTTATTTTTTAGGTATGAATTCTCTTATTATGCAGATAATATTTTCAAGTGGAGATTAGGAGTTGTACACTGGAGATTTGTTTTGCCTTTCTGTATAAAGACCTTGGGAATTTCAAAATATTTATGTGAAAACTATTTTGGTAGTTGTTGTATCTTTATTTACTTATGCTTGAATAGTAGTTTTTTAAGTTGTCGAGAGAGGGAGTGTTTATAACTTATTTGTATGAATTTAGTTATAAAATTATCTCTAAAAATAGTTAAATCATTAAATTATTATCCCTAAAGTTTGTTATGAGTTTCTTCCTTTATATTGTGCTCATGTAGAATATGAGTATCATCTACTCTTCTAGATTACAAAGTATAAGGAATATATTTTTTAAATAAGACAAAAGATGAATAAACAAAAAATATTAAATGGAATATTTGCCTAAGCATTCACTTATTATATATTTTTTGTTCATCTAGATATTTTGCAATAATTGATATGCAATTGTTTATTTTCCTTTAATGTTTGATTACATTTCAAATAAAATTATACTTACATAGTATGTTTTGAGCTATAGTAAGTAGATGTGAATTCTTATTTGTTTCAAGCGATTATCTCTCTAAGCAAAGTAAATATATATTGTGGGGGTAAAATCCGTCAATCGACGTTGGGCCATAGTACATGTACTAAGCCCAACCACGACAAGAAGAAAAGGCATGGGCATAGGATATCCCAGCCCAACCATGTTGGGCCGGGCCTGCTTAGGGGCGTCCGAGGAGGAGTACCTCCTCGGACTCGCCAAGTATGCGTCCGATTCGCACCCTATACATGGCGAAAAGTCATCCAATACGAAGGAATAGTGCATGACATTCAAGGAGGGGGGCAACCACAATTGCCGCATTAAATGCCAAGGAGCTACTTTTCCAGTCGCATTAATGTGGAAAGGACAGGAGCACAGAATTATCTTGGCCAGTGCAACTCACAGAAAAAAGGGAGGATGTCCTATGGGACAGGCACTCAAGTAGAGGCCCAGATGATTAACAAGTGTAGGGTCGTGATCTTAGGAAGGATGCTATATAAGAGAAGGAGATCCCCATGGCCAAGGGATCGCAAGCAGGAGGAAGAAAAACATAGAAAAAGAGAAAGGAGTTAGAGATAAAAAGCAGAAGATACAGCCCCACGGACTGTTATCCCAAAAGCTTGGAGGAATATCCCTACGTCCAACTGGTTGCATGGCTTGTTCATAACTACGTTCCCGCTGTCAAAGACCTAGTTCTGTAACCTACTCTCTACAAATTCATTGTTGAGGGACTTTTGGGCCAGAATCGCCCGCCTGTTGGGCCTGAGCCCCAAAAACCGCCCCTACAATTGGCGCCGTCTGTGGGAAGAACTTATGTCTCGACAAGTGAAACAGTAAGGGATGGAAGGATCAGGTCCGCGCCAAACCGAACGTGTAGAATCTCAACGACAGGACAACTTTGTAAACCTTGAACGAGCGAAGGACCAAGATAATCAACGAGAGGGCAGTGTGAACACCTCACACACGAGTAGAAGTCGCTCGAGAGGGAAAGATCACTCGTCCCACCAGCACAACGAGCGGAAGGCTCTACAGCAAGAGATTGATGATTTGAAGAAGAAGCTGCGTCGAGCCCAGCAAAAACATCCTTCGCCCATTTCGGATACTAGCAGTGGTGAGGATGATGAATACAGACGAAGGACGAGAACCCCTCCGAGCGAGACGTTCTCCTATGAGGAAGAACGGCCTCACAAACGCGGTCGCAAAAGCCCACCTTACCAAGGCCTGGTCAATGACGCCATGAGCAAGGCCCTGGATCGAATCTCCCAGTCGCCATTTACCCGTAGAATAGAGAGGGCGGTGCTTCCTCGGCGGTTTAATCAGCCAGCGTTTACCCTATACAATGGTCGAACTGACCCAGTGAAGCACGTGAGCCAATTCAACCAAAGGATGGCCGTCCACTCCAGGGACGAGGCGTTAATGTGTAAGGTGTTTCCATCCAGCCTGGGACCCCTGGCCATGAGATGGTTTGATGCCCTCCCACCGAATTCCATAGACTCCTTTAAACAGCTGACGTAGGCTTTTGGTTCCCGCTTCATCACCAACACTAGAGTCCCTCGGCCCCTCGATTCCCTCTTATCCTTGTCCATGCGAGAAGGAGAAACGCTGAAGGCCTACTCGGACAGATATTGGGAGACGTACAATGAAGTAGAAGGAAACCACGATGACGTCGCCATCAGTACCTTTAAAAGGGGCCTGCCGACAGAGCATGGCTTGAGAAAGTCTCTCACTAGGAAACCAGTCACCAGCGTGCGACAACTCATGGAAAGGATAGACAAGTATAAAAGGGTCGAAGAGGACCAGCAGATTGGGAAGGGAAAGGCGAAGTTTGTCCCTCAGGAGAGGAGGGACTTCAGGTCGGACCGCTTCAGTAGCAGTAATAAGCCGAGGAGAGATTATATAGAACAATCTGGATCTACAGGGGCTCAGGTAGTCCACGCTGTGTTCCGAGAACCATTGCACGAGATCCTGGAGAAGATAAAGCACGAACCCTTCTTTCAATGGCCGAATAGGATGGCAGGCGACCCCTCAAAACGCAATCAGAATCTATACTGTGCGTATCACCAAAAGCCTGGTCACGTCACTGATGAATGTAGGAACCTGAAAAACTATTTGGATCGACTTGTCCGAGAAGGAAAGCTAAGGCATCTGTTGCACCGCCCTGAGCAGTCAAATGTCGATACCAGGCAAAGTGCCTTGAGGCCACCCATAGGGACGATAAATGTCATTCTTGCCACACCTGGGAGAACCGGTTCCGGCCCGTTCAGAGTGATGTCAGTGGGTAGGTTCCCGACAGAGCCAGGCGAAAAGGGATCCAAGAGAGCCAGAGAGAAGGCCCTGCCATTAATTGGGTTCACGGAGGAGGATAAGGAGGGAACTATTCAACCCCATGAAGATGCCCTAGTCGTGACGCTCAGAATAGGAGGTTATGACGTGAAGAGGGTGTTAGTTGATCAGGATAGCGCCGTGGAGGTGATGTACCCAAACTTGTATAAGGGGCTGAATTTGAAGCAGGAAGACCTGTCGCCATATGATTCACCCCTGCTTAGCTTTGAGGGAAAAGTCGTCATCCCGAAAGGCATGATTAGGTTGCCTGTGCAAACAGACTCAGAAGTAGTGGAAGTGGACTTCATCGTGGTGGACGCATACTCCCCCTACACAGCTATTGTGGCACGGCCATGGCTTTATGCACTAGGGGCTGTGTCGTCAACCCTGCACCAGAAAGTGAAATATCCGTCAGAGGGTCGAATCAAAGAGATAGTAGGGGACCAAGGAATGGCCAGGCAATGCATGGTATCGGCAATTTCTCGACGATTAAGCAGCGGACCCTCCACTTCAGCCGGGAATAGCTTATAGCAATCAAGGACCCCGATCCTAGCTACGGGTAATGAAGGACCGGCCATGAAGGTGAGCTGTGAGGAGCTGGAGAAAGTGCTCGTCGGATCAGACCCCGAGAGATTTTTTCAAATTGGCTCGGAATTACCAGCACAGGAGAAGTCGACGCTAATTAATTTTCTTCAACGAAATGAGGACGTATTCGCCTGGGATCCTTACGAAACCCCCGAGGTTGACTCAGACCTAATACGCCATCACCTTAACGTCAATCTGGCTATTACACCAAAGAAGCAGCCTCCCCGGCGCCCGTCAAAGGAGCATGCGGACGCTGTGAAAGAGGAAGTCGCAAAATTGAAGAGAGCTGGGGCTATCAAGGAAGTATTCTACCCCGAATGGTTGGCGAACACAGTCGTGGTGAAGAAGAAGAGCGGGAAATGGCGGGTCTGCGTGGACTTCACGGACTTAAACAAGGCCTGCCCGAAGGATCCTTTCCCGATGCCGTGGATAGACCGACTGGTAGACGCAACTGTCGGGCATCCCCGAATGAGTTTTTTGGACGCTTTCCAGGGCTACCATCAGATATCCTTGGCCACCGAAGATCAGGAAAAAACTGCTTTCGTTACCCCAGTTGGCAACTATCATTACAAGGTGATGCCTTTTGGCCTGAAGAATACCGGGTCGACCTATCAAAGGATGATGACTAGGATGTTTGAGCAACAGATGGGAAAAACTATCGAGGTGTATATAGACGATATGGTAGTAAAGAGTAAATTGGTGACCGACCACATCAGAGACCTCGACGAAGTGTTTCAAATCCTGAGAAGGTACAAGCTGCGACTGAACGCATCCAAGTGCTCATTTAGGGTGGGATCGGGGAAATTCCTTGGCTATATGGTAACCCATCAGGGAATCGAGGTTAACCCTGATCAAATAATGGCCATTCATAGTATGCAGCCTCCTCGGAATCCCAAAGATGTCCAGAAGCTTACCGGCATGATAGCAGCTTTAAACCGTTTCATCTCCCGCTCAGCGGACAAATGCAGACCTTTTTTCCTCCTATTGCACAAGTGGAAGGGTTTCGAGTGGACTGAAGAGTGTGATTTAGCATTCCAACAGCTCAAGGAATACCTCGCCTGACCACCGATCATGTCCAGTCCCGAGGCCGATGAGGTGTTGTATGCATACATCGCAGTCGCCGCTCATGCGGTGAGCCTACTACTGATCCGAGAGGACAACGGCACGCAGCGGCCCGTGTATTACGTAAGCAAGTCGCTACAAGAGGCGGAGACCCGGTACCTCCCCCTCGAAAAGGCAATATTGGCTGTCTTGGAAGCTACAAAGAAGCTCCCCCACTATTTTCAGGCACATACAGTGGTTGTGCTAACCCAACTTCCACTGAAATCAGTCCTCCATAGCGCCGACGACACGGGGAGAGTAGCTAAATGGGGAACCATCTTGAGCGCCTTCGACATTAGATACATGCCTCGCACCGCCATAAAGGGTCAAGTCCTTGCCGATCTGGTAGCGGAATTTGCGGAGCCTACCTTGGAAGGGGTGGAAGTGTCGGGATCACCGAGTGACGATAGGAAATTGGTCAGCACGATTTCTCTGTAAGAACACGATAAGTGGAGAGCATACATCGATGGTGCAGCAAACCAAAGGGGCTTCGGGGTGGGGCTCATTCTAATCTCTCCCGAAGGTATAACCTTGGAAAAGTCGTTGAGACTGGGATTCCCAGCAACGAATAACGAAGCCGAGTATGAGGCACTGCTGGAGGGGATGTCTATGATCCGAAAGTTGGGTGGGAAATGCGCGAGCATATTCTCGGATTCGAGACTCATAGTGGGGCAAGTAAGCGGGGAATTGGAGGCGAAGGATGAAAGAATGCAACGGTACCTTGCCTGAGCTAAACGCCTACAAGCCCACTTCGACGACTTCCGTTTAACGCATATACCCAGAAGTGGGAATACCCACGCCGATTCTCTGGCAACACTGGCCACCTCCTCGGCTCAGCCCTTTCCGCGGGTTATTTTGGTCGAGGACCTCTGCCGCCCAACGGAAGAGGAGGCTTACGGTATTCGGGTACACAACGTCGGTGAGGGACCAAGCTGGATGGACCCTCTTGTCCGGTTCTTAAAGTACGACTCCTTACCAGACGATAAAGTCGAGGCTGACAAAATCAGGAGGAGAGCTCCTCGATTCTGGTTGTCCGAGAACTCCAAGCTTTACAGACGTTCATTCTCAGGGCCATACTTGCTGTGTGTGCACCCAGGGGATACGGAACTCATTCTGGAGGAGTTGCACGAGGGGATTTGCGGAAGCCATACAGGGGGACGGTCCCTCTCCCACAGGGCCATGACGCTGGGTTACTGGTGGCCGAGCATGCATAAGGAGGCTCTGGAATATGTGAAGAAGTGTGACCAATGCCAAAGGTTTGCTCCGAATATACATCAGCCGGGTAGGGTACTTAACCCATTGTCTAGCCTTGGCCATTCGCACAATGGGGCCTAGACATACTAGGTCCGTTCCCCAAAGCTGCCGGGAACAAGAAGTTTCTTCTCGTCGGCACCGATTACTTCACGAAATGGGTCGAGGCTGAAGCACTGGCAAACATTAGGGATGTTGATGTCAAGAAGTTTATCTGGAAAAATATCGTCACCAGGTTCGGTACCCCACACACCCTAATCTCGGACAATGGCCTCCAATTTGACAGCAAGGCCTTTAGGGAATATTGCAGTGAACTGGGGATTGTCAACCGATACTCTACACCAGCCTACCCGCAGAGTAACGGACAAGCAGAGGCCATCAACAAAACCATAGTGAATGGGCTGAAGAAGAGGTTGGACGACGCGAAAGGGAGGTGGGTTGAAGAACTCGCCCATGTCTTGTGGACGTACCGCACCACGCCCCGCCGATCCACGGGAGAAACCCCCTTTTCGTTGACCTACGGGGCCGAGGCCGTCATCCCATTAGAGATAAACTTTCCCTCCCAGAGGACTACTACATTCAACCCCATTGCTAACAACGGGCTTCTAGAAAAAAGCCTGGACCTCCTCGAAGAGAGAAGGGAAAGCGCGATGGTGCACCTAGCTCAGTATCAACAAAAGCTCAAGCAGGGCTATGACGCCAAGGTGAAGTCGAGACCCTTGACGCCCGAGGACCTAGTGCTAAGGAAAGTCCTGGGCAACGCGAGGAACCCTGCATGGGGAAAGCTTGGACTAAACTGGGAGGGCCCATACCGTATCACATCAGTGGCTGGCATTGGAGCGTACTTTTTGGAAGACTTAGACGAACGTGTAGTGCCACGTCCGTGGAATGTAAATAACCTGAAAAGGTACTTTTATTAATGAAAAACACTATACTTGATACCGTTTTACTATACAACTATTTGGGATAAGTGTTAAACAGAACCCAAGTCCTGCATGGCTCCTCAGACCACAGACTTGGGGGAAATTAACCACGCAACGAATCTCAATAAGTGTTAAACAGAACCCAAGTCCTGCATGGCTCCTCGGACCACAGACTTGGGGGAAATTAACCACGGCACGATTCTCAATAAGTGTTAAACAGAACCCAAGTCCTGCATGGCTCCTCGGACCACAGACTTGGGGGAAATTAACCACGCAACGAATCTCAATAAGTGTTAAACAGAACCCAAGTCTTGCATGGCTCCTCGGACCACAGACTTGGGGAAAATTAACCACGCAAGGAATCTCAATAAGTGTTAAACAGAACCCAAGTCCTGCATGGCTCCTCGGACCACAGACTTGGGAGAAATTAACCACGGCACGATTCTCAATAAGTGTTAAACAGAACCCAAGTCCTGCATGGCTCCTCGGACCTCAGACTTGGGGGAAATTAACCACGCCACGGTTCTCAATAAGTGTTAAACAGAACCCAAGTCCTGCATGGCTCCTCGGACCACAGACTTGGGGGAAATTAACCGTTATGCGATTCTCAATAAGTGTTAAAGGGAGCCCAAGTCCTGCGCAGATTCTTAGCCACGGACTTGGGAGAAGTCAGCATCGTAGTCGTTTTTGCCCAATTATAAAGTATCGCCATTCTAACGTATTCATTCATTATTGCTTGACTTTCAGCAGTAAAATGGCAAAACCAATATCCATTCATGATGTAAACAAAATAGAATAAAGCAACGATATCTGAAATGAAATAACTTTTGTCATTTAATGTTCAAAGTAACTCGGTTCACAAACATTAGCAAGGATCAAACAAAACGAGGCACAAAAAGCAAAACAAACGAATTCCTATACTACGTCCCTAAGAGCCCTGAGTCGGGGTAGGCTGATCATCCGCTGCTGGGTTCTCCGGGGCGATTTCCTGGGCCTGGGCAAGGATCTCGCTGATGCGAAGACTGTCCTCGGGTGACTGGCCCTGCGTAGCTTGCTCCGTGCCCCCAGTCTCGGGAACAGAGGAGTCTGTTGGAGGAGGCTCAGTGGAGGCGACCTCGCCAGGAATCTCACGTATCTCCGTAGGCAAAAAGATGTTCTCAACTTTCCTGAGATCAGAATCTGCGGGGACGGCTGCCCGATCCATGGCCACGCCCCAGGTCGAAGTGACGTATTCCCTGCAGACGATGGCAACTTCCTCGGCCAGTCTCTCCTCAGTATCGTGGACTCCACGTTCATATGAAGCCTCCACAGCCCTCTCGGCAACCTCCCTGGACAAGCGAGCTTCCTCCTTGGTCCTTGCAAGCTCAGCCTTAAGCTCCGAAACCGCCTGTTGCTCCGCTGCCAGTCTTTCCTCAGAGTGACGGAGCTGCTTGCGCAGCTCGTCAGCTTGCTTTTCAGCATTTTTCAGGCCAGCCTTTGCACTCGCATTGACCTTCTTCACCTCCTTTAGTTCATTACCCTGACGATCAAAATCTCGTTTGAGATCGCCAGCGGCCCTCTCAGCAGCAGAACGAGACTGAGCCTCCCTATGCATATCCTCACGGGCCTTCTTGGCCCACTCCTCGGCAACATAAATTTGTTGAGTGACCTGCGCTCGGACGGAAATGAAGACGATATCAAAACAAGACGATAAGAGGGTACTCAGTACAAAGACAAGATAGAAGATTCCACTTACCATGGCTATGTCCCTCTTCAGCGACATGAAAAGTTCTGGCTGACGAGTCTTCCTGAGACCCTCCATGTCACGGGGCAAGAGAAGAGGCTGCTGCAGCGCCTCGGCCAAGAACGAAGCCTGCTCTCGCTGGGATTCCCATAGGGTCGCATCCCAGAGGATTGGAGCGCCATCTAACTCTATCCGAGGAGACCACGTTCGTGGTCCCCTCAGAATGGCCGCCTCATCTCGGCTCTCAGTGGACCTGGTCCTTTTCTCTCGGGGCTCTTTCGTTTCCTTGCCCTTCTTTTTAGGCCCGGCCTTCTCACAGGCAACCTCTCCCTCCTCCGTCTCTTCTACAGGCCTTTTTCGCCTTAAGTTAGGCATAGGCTGCAGCGCCGCATCCGATGAGGGAGGGGGAGGAGGAGCGGGAGCTTTGGGGACGGTCTGTCCCTTCGAGACTTCCTTGGAGGTCTGCCCCTTGGACCTGTTAGATAGAAGACCCCTGAGGCCAGTCCTCGGCTGGGGATCCATTCCTTCTTCTTCTTCTGTGTCTTCGCTGATATCAGGTTGTGCGATGACCAAACCAGTACCAGGAGCCGCTGAGGCGCGGTCTAAATCAGCGTCAGAGTCGGAGAGCTCTACTACTCTGACCGAAGCCTCCCCTTCCTCAGTAAATTAAAACTGGTCTATCTGATCCTCTAAGGTTGAATGTGAAGAGCCAGCCTCCTCCTCTGGGATAACTACTGGGGGAAAGGCACGTTGGGGAGGTAACTGAATAGGAGGCAAATCTGTGGCAGCGAGAAACCCTGGTATGGAAACGTCAATGCGTGCCAACCTCGGACTGCCAGCCCTTATAGCTTTTCCGGCTTCCACCTGGGCTCGAGTGAGTGGAGTGAAGTCCAAAATCAAAGGAGCCGACCGTAGTTGTCCGTCCTCGCTAACGAAGATCTCGGACCTCAGGAGGTAATTTAGGGCCGGGATATTGACCAAGCTCAGCCGAGGGGATGTTCGCTCCTTGTCTGCGAAGGCCGTTAAAAGGTTTATGTTAGTCCGAGGAGACATGCAACCAAGCCAACAAGTTTAAAATAAAAGAAAAAGGAGGGGGAGGAGCTTAAAAATAAAGTCCTCCCCACGGAATCTAGTTCTACGACACCCCACCTGGCGTTCCCGCCCTAGTCGGACAGTGAGGGCCGTCATGCCATGGTCCGGAGACGATCAAATGGTCGTCCTTCAAGCCTTTGCTGGACTTCGAAAGGCAGGATATCAACCTCACTTCGTCAGTCCTGGACTTTAGATAGTATGAGTCACCGAGCCTATGGCATTCATAAAGATGAACCACGTCGTGCCATGAGAGGCCGAGGTTCATCTGATTGTTCAGGGTTTTGACACACCCCAGGATCCGGAAGAGATTAGCGGTGCATTGATGGGGGGCCAATCTATGACCACGTAGGTAATCCCTAGTTATTCTCCCCATTGGAATAGTCATTCCTCCTTCCACGAAGGCTATCATTGGAATTGCGACTTCCCCTGTTCTCCGCTTGAACAAAATGTCCTCCAGATGACAGTACTCTAAATCTACCTCCGGTGGGATACGATACTTCGCCCTGAAGCCCGCCATACCGGCCGGAGAATCTACCATTTTCTCAAGCCTACACATCCCCTTTAATCCTAAAAACAACTTGAAGGCAGTATGATTAATGAAGAATAATGGAGAAGAAGCGCGCACTTACGGGTAAGAAGCTCGAAGGAGTCTTCAAGAGAATGGCAACGGAAGTGAGAACGGCCTGAAGAAGAAAGCTCTGAGACGTTCTGAATATTGGAATGCTCGTCAAAAGTGAGGGACAAACGCCCTCAAAACCTATTATACTCGGAAGAAGTTGAACAGACGCACTTACGTCTAAGGCGAGTGAAACGCTGTCCACCGTAGATCCGGCCTTCAACCGTTGGATTGGACGAGTGTAAAACCTCGAAAGCTGCGGTTACTTTCCCTTGGGTCATTAAATGCCCTCAACATTAATGAGGCACGTGAAGGCATGCTCCCCCCCTACACGTGTGAAGCAGTGATTCACCACGAACTGTCTAGTGAGTATCAAAATCCCGCCTTTTCTCCTCGGACCCAGAAAAAGGGCAGGAATTTTGAGGGGCTATTGTAGGGGTAAAATCCGTCAATCGACGTTGGGCCATAGTACATGTACTAAGCCCAACCACGACAAGAAGAAAAGGCATGGGCATAGGATATCCCAGCCCAACCATGTTGGGCCGGGCCTGCTTAGGGGCGTCCGAGGAGGAGTACCTCCTCGGACTCGCCAAGTATGCGTCCGATTCGCACCCTATACATAGCGAAAAGTCATCCAATACGAAGGAATAGTGCATGACGTTCAAGGAGGGGGGCAACCACGATTGCCGCATTAAATGCCAAGGAGCTACTTTTCCAGCCGCATTAATGTGGAAAGGACAAGAGCACAGAATTATCTTGGCCAGTGCAACTCACAGAAAAGAGGGAGGATGTCCTATGGGACAGGCACTCAAGTAGAGGCCCAGATGATTAACAAGTGTAGGGTCGTGATCTTAGGAAGGATGCTATATAAGAGAAGGAGATCCCCATGGCCAAGGGATCGCAAGCAGGAGGAAGAAAAACATAGAAAAAGAGAAAGGAGTTAGAGATAAAAAGCAGAAGATACAGCCCCAAGGACTGTTATCCCAAAAGCTTGGAGGAATATCCCTACGTCCAACTGGTTGCATGGCTTGTTCATAACTATGTTCCCGCTGTCAAAGACCTAGTTCTGTAACCTACTCTCTACAAATTCATTGTTGAGGGACTTTTGGGCCAGAATCGCCCGCCTGTTGGGCCTGAGCCCCAAAAACCGCCCCTACATATATGTTTTTTAAAAACAATCCTATGCATCGCATGGATTAGTGACTAGTTAAAAATAAATACACAAAAATTTTCACATATAATGATTCTTCTAAAAATGACAATAATCTTCTTAAAGATGCTAAGAACAAAAGTAAAGTGCTTGTATTGTATGGCAATTTTTAATTCTTTTTAATATGACAAATAATTCCCAAATAAAGTCTAAATAATATGTAAACTTTTTTCGTAAAATTTTTTCTATTGGGAAGCCGATTGGTGCACAAATGCTCTTGCCAAGAATGGGTCTTCTTTATCTTATAACTACGTTTTATTTGATAGCCCACTACCTTTGATGGAAAACTTATTGACCCTTGAAATATAAATCCAATTATTTATTTAAAAACTAATTTTATTTGTTGAAATTCATGCCTAGTTTTGCTAAGTGCTAACCTTTTAGATACAGTTCCTTTCAAGTACATTGCAAACGCAATCCACTTTTAAATCTCAAACTTAGGAGGTGTTTGGTACATGCACTTAAAAACTGAAAACATATGTGGAAATACATGTAGGTGAAAAGTGTGTGGAAATACGTGTAATGTTGTTTAAAAATTGAAAACATGTGTTTAAGTGGGTGTACCAAACATGTCTTATTTTTAAAATTTTCCTCTACCTGATCTTTAAGCCACCTATAGTGTTGACCATGTACTCTCTCTCTCTCTCTCTCATAGAGAGTGTGTGGGTGCTTTTTTCTTATCACACAGGCCCGAGTAGAAACAAGGATCCTGGGCTCTTTACTTGTTGTTTTGGTGGACTGGGCTTGGTTTACCACAACTAAATGGGGGCTGATTACGAACCAAGTTGTGCACAAGTCAAATAAAGCTCCTCAAGGCAAAATGCGATTCCTCCTAAGCAATAAAATACCATTATAAGTGTTTTAGTGTCATAAAATGACCCTTAATTCTTACGAAACAAGTAAAATAATTATTCATAATATTCACAATGAGAAAGAGATTGAAATAGAGTATTTGAAGCTTATCTTTTATTGTGTAAACATTTAAAAAAGTTCATTCACTTGGTACCCCAAGCGTACTGTCATGGTTCCCAGGAGTACTAGGCCTGTAAGAACCTAGAATGCTAATTCTCTGAACTACACGATCTTTCTCCATGCTTATTATGCAATGGAGTTTTGTCATTTCCCTTACCTCTATAGGTCTTACATAAGAACACACTATACAATACACATATCTTCAAATAATTGTTAGTTTCTTAGATTAGGATATACATTTTAATACATATACATATATGTAAATGAATTTCATAAGAATGATTCAGCTACGAGGATCCTGACCCCAATTCTCAAAGACTTAGTGTTTTTGCACAAAACTTGCGGGATTTGGAATTCAAGTCCAAGTGGCTTTGCTTGGGCATTACCTTCCAAGATAGTTAGGTGAGAAGGATTTTTGCGGGAGAGAGTGATATCTGATGTGTGCATGTTTTGGCATATGTTTCTTTGGAGGCTAAGTGTGTCCAAGGCCCAAATTGAAGTGAGGACCCCGATAAAAAGACTCAGCTTTTGGCTGAGTAAAAGGAAAACTAGCAAACAAGAATATATGTATTGAACAGCAAGAAAGCAGCAAAGGAAAACAATGTAATAAAGAAACACATGAAATAATTGTTAAGGATCCTTAAATCAGTACGAAATATTTCATTTCTTTTCTTAATTGTGGATTACAATGTGCTCACTAAAACGTGTTACAAGGTCCAAATAAGTTCAAAAATTACAGACTTAAATGGCTATCTAAACTTCTAAGACTTGCAAAGTTTGAATCCCTTTAAATCCAAGTATGTTCTATAGTAGCTATTTTTGGGATACCGAACAATATTTTCCTACTTTCTTTGAGTTTTTGACAAAGTTTTCTCAATGATTCTGTTGTGATTTTCTATTGCTGAATGCCCCTTCAATGTTGGCTGCTTCCCTCTTTTATAGTGTCATTCTAGGGTTCCAAAGTACCACTAATTCCCCTCCTTGGCTCCCTGGGTACTAGCACCCCTATTGTGCCAACCACTCTGATGACTGGTTCTTTCCTTGATCCTCATAATTTTCTCCTTTTGGTGTTGTCTCCCTGAAAGTCCCTTGCTAACTTTCCATTCTGAGCTGTCCTTAGGGAGTTGACCTCAGCTTCTTGACTTTTTTACCTTTTCAGACTCACCTTCTGGCCGTCCTTCTTGCTGTCATTTTTCCCAAGTGAGCAGAATTCATTCCTGCTAGGTTGAAAGTTTTCCCAGCCACTTCCCCTTATAGTTCTTCATTCTGGGTTCCCGAGATACCAGCCTTTTGTTCATGAATTGTCACTCTCCAATGATGTGAACCCCGTCAAGACTAACAAGACCCAACAACGAAAGGGAACCCAAGATCGTTCTATGGACAGATTCAAATCGGAGACCTCGACCCATTGTTTATGACAAACAAGAACCTCAGTATAAGGAAGACGCCACAAACGGTGGTGGAAACTCCGTTTGATAAGTCAAGATAAACGCCACGGGAATTCCCGATAAGTTCAAGTAGTTCTTCAAAGAACCAAAGAGAATAAACCTCACAAGTTTTATCAATAATGTCTGAAAAACGTTTACAGACTTAGATGACTATTTAAGGGCTCCTTAAAACTTGACAGACAATAAAATATATTCTAAAATAACTCCTAATTGATATCTAACCATATTAGAAATAAAGTTTGACCTAAAAAGCATTAAATGCACCTAAAAACAAGGAAATAAATCACCTAAACCTAGAATAACGTTTTTTTACATAGACCCAAAATATTTCATGCCAATTCTTAGCCTTGACCGGATCCTTCTAGAACTTGAATCAAGGTGACGATTTTTTGTTGCCCACGTGGATCATGCTCAATGGGCCTCCACGAATTTGCTTGAGCCCATAACTCTTAGATGAGTCCGTTAAGTACATCCTTAAACTTCTTTGCTTGTGCTCTCGTAACCGGCCCAATTGGTACTTGAACGAGATCCTTCGAAGCAGTGCCTTGATCTCCATCATCCCCCTCCTCTTGAAAAGGATTTGCCCTCAAATCATCACCTACATTAAAAGGACTCAAATCAGTAACATTAAAAGTGGCACTTACATCATACTTACCAGGTAAATCTAGCTTGTAAGCATTGTCATTGACACGCTCGAGGACTTGGAAGGGACCATCTCCTCTTGGGAGCAATTTGGAACGTCTTTTCGCCGGGAATCTTTCTTTTCTCATATGCTGCCAAACCCAATCTCCGGGTTCAAAAACCAGTTTGCGACGTCCCTTGTTGGCTTGTGAGGCATATTGCTCCGTTCTTCGCTCAATGTTGAGTCTTGCTTTCTCATGAATCTGCTTCACAAAGTCAGCTTTCTTTTTGCCATCTAAATTAACGTGCTCCGTCAAAGGTAAAGGAGATAAATCCAATGGAGTTAAAGGATTAAACCCATACACAATTTCAAATGGCGAAAATTTGGTAGCAGAATGAACAGCTCTATTATATGCAAACTCAACATGTGGTAAACATTCTTCCCATGTTTTGATGTTCTTTCTAATGATTGCCCTCAATAGAGTAGACAAAGTCCTATTTACTACTTCAATTTGACCATCAGTTTGTGGATGACAAGTAGTGGAAAACAATAGCTTAGTACCTAGCTTACACCACAAAGTCTTCCAAAAATAGCTCAAGAACTTAGCATCTCTATCCGAAACAATTGTCCTAGGCATGCCATGTAATCTCACAATCTCTCTAAAGAACAAATCAGCAACATGTGAAGCGTTATCCATTTTGTGTCATGGAATAAAATGTGCCATTTTAGAAAATCTATCCACGACCACAAAAATTGAATCTCTTCCACGTTTAGTCCTAGGCAATCCTAACACAAAATCCATTGAGATATCAATCCAAGGCTCACTAGGAATTGGTAAAGGAGTATACAAACCGTTGGGCTGCACTTTGGATTTAGCTTGCCTACATGTGACACATCTACCACATATCCGTTCGACATCTTGTTTCATGTAAGGCCAATAGAAGTGTTCCTACAAAATAGCTAAAGTCTTTGCAACTCCAAAATGTCCCATTAATCCCCCACCATGTGATTCCTGTACTAAGAACTCCCTCATAGAACAATTAGGCACGTATAGTTTATTTTCTCGAAATATGAATCCATCAAGCTTAAAGAACTTACCAGAGGCGATTTTCTCACAAGCTCGATATTCTTCACAAAATTCGTGGTCTTCAGCATATAATTCTTTAATATGTTCAAAACCAAGCAATTTTGCATCAAGTGTCGAGAGTAACGCATACCTGCGAGAAAGTGTATTAGCGACTACATTCTCCTTACCTTACTTGTACCGAATGACGTATGGAAACATCTCTATGAACTCCACCCATCGCGCATGCCTTTTGTTTAGCTTGTGTTGGCCCTTCAAGTGTTTCAAGGACTCATGATCGGTGTGAATCACGAACTCCTTAGGCCATAGGTAGTGCTGCCACGTCTCTAAAGCCCGAACCAATGCATACAACTCCTTGTCATAAGTCGGGTAGTTTAAGGCTGCTCCGCTGAGTTTCTCGCTGAAGTAAGCAATTGGTCGTCCTTCTTACATAAGAACGGCTCCTATACCAATACCTGAAGCATCACATTCAATTTCAAACGTTTTAGAAAAGTTGGACAAAGACAACAAAGGTGCCTAGTCAGCTTCTCTTTGATTAATTGAAATGCCTTCTCTTGTTCTTCTCCCCACCGAAATCCAACGTTCTTCTTAATCACTTTGATAAGCGGTGCGGCTAAGCTACTAAAGTCCTTCACGAACCGCTAGTAGAAACTAGCAAGTCCATGAAAAATACGAACATTACCTACACTTGTGAGACTCGGCCAATCTTGGATTGCACGTACCTTCTCTTCATCAACCTGTATACCTTGTGCACTAACAACAAATCCCAAAAATACAAGCTTATTGGTGAAAAAAGTGCACTTTTTTAAATTAGCAAACAACCTTTCTTTCCTTAGCACATCTAAAACGGATTTCAAATGTACTACATGATCGTCTATGTTTTTGCTATAAATGAGTATATCATCAAAATAGACAACAACAAATTTGCCTATAAATGCACGTAAAACATGGTTCATAAGTCTCATAAAGGTACTCGGGGCATTAGTCAAACCAAAAGGCATAACTAACCATTCATACAAACCATATTTTGTTTTAAAGGCGGTTTTCCATTCATCTCCTTCTTTTATCCTAATTTGATGATAACCACTTTTTAAATCAATCTTAGAAAATATGCAAGAACCATGCAGCTCATCTAACATATCATCTAAGCGTGGGATAGGATGACGATACTTTACCGTTATGTTGTTGATGGCTCGGCAATCAACGCACATTCTCCACGTCCCATCCTTTTTAGGTACAAGTAAGACCTGAACTACATATGGGCTCATGCTCTCCCTCATGTGCCCTTTCTCCAACAATTCACTTACCTGCCATTGAAGCTCCTTTGTCTCCTCGGGATTGCTCCTATAAGCTGGTCGGTTTGGAATGGTTGCACCGGGAACAAAATCAATTTGATGTTCAATCCCTCGGATTAGAGGTAACCCATGTGGTGTTTCCTTGGGGAAAACATCCTCGTACTGCTGCAAAAGAAAAACAATAGAACTAGGCAAAGCAAGGTCAAGTTCGTTAGTGTTTAAAAGTGCCTTTTTGTACAAAAGTACAATCATCGGCTTATTTGAAAACATTGCTCGCTTGATCTCACTCACTTTTGCATAGAAATTCTTTTTTTTTCTCTCTGATTTTCTCTCAAGGGCCGAACTTTGATTTTCTTTTTCTCCCCCATTTTTCTCGGCCTCTCTCTAATTTTCACCCTTTTTCTTTTGCTCACTCTCTTTCTTTTGATCACTCTCCTTTTGTAATCTTACTTGATCCTCGTATACTTGCTACGGTGTCAATGGTACATGAGTGATTGATCGTTGATTAAGTACAAAAGAGTACTTGTTTGTAAAGCCATCATGCTTCACTTGCCTATCGAACTGCCATGGACGCCCTAGCAATAAGTGTCCCGCTTGCATCGGTACTACATCACACAACACTTCATCTTCGTATTTACCAATCCGAAATGCAACTAACACTTGCTTGTTCACCCTGATCTCACCACTATCATTTAGCCATTGCAACTTGTACGGTCTAGGGTGCTTTACCATGGACAATCCCAATTTCTCCACCATAATTGTACTTGCAACATTAGTACAACTACCACTATCGATAATCACACTACATACCTTGTCTTTAACGTAGCACCTAGTGTGAAAGATGTTCTCCCGCTGTATTTCATTAACTCCTTTTGCTTGCAAGCTCAATGCTCTCCTCACTACCAATGTCAATGCGCCAGGGGCTAAATACTCCTCCTCAGAAATATCCTCTAATGGCGGCATGTCGTCAGTGTCGGTGTCGAAATCTTCATCATCGGTCACAATTTCACCATTGGCTTGCAACACCATGACTTGCTTGTTTGGACATTGACTTGCTATGTGGCCCCTGCCTTGACATCTAAAACATTTAATATCACGATTCCTAGAGGTAGAGGCTTCGGTTTTACCTTGAGGAACATGGCTAGTGGTCGAGGACTTGGGCTCGAGTTTGGGCGTTTGTGACTTGTCCAGCGGCTTAGCATGACTCGATTTCCAAGAGGTAGAACTAGAGTTATGGCCTGCATGTGTCCCATTCCCTCTCTTGAGTTGTTGTTCCACTTTGATAGCCATATGCACCATATCTTCCAATTCCACATAATGCTGCATCTCTACCTTATCATGGATCTCCCGGTTTAAGCCAAGCAAAAATCTAGCCATTGTAGCCTCCCGATCCTCCTCTACATTAGCGCGGATCATAGCAATCTCCATCTCCTTGTAGTAGTCATCTACGCTTCGACTTCCTTGTCTAAGACCTTGTAGCTTTTTGTACAACTCTCGGTAGTAGTAACTTGGAACGAATCGCTTTCTCACCACTACTTTTATCTCCTCCCATGTGTCTATTAGGCGTTCTCTATTCTGCATCCTGTTTATCACAAGCTGGTCCCACCAAGTAATAGCGTATTCAAAAAATTCAATCACGGCTAATTTTACCTTCTTTGTCTCGGAGTAATTGTGGCAATCAAACACGAACTCCATCTTCTTCTCCCACTCAAGATATGCCTCAGGATCAGACCTACCTTGAAAGGACGGAATCTTCATCTTAATACCACCCAAGTTGTTATCTTCACGATTCCTAGCTTCTCTAAATCTTCCTCCAGGTCTCCTATTGCTAACAATGGAATCCCGATCTTCTTCTTCATCAAAACCAGACCCATAACGCTCTTCATCCTCCTCCCTTGGTGGAACTCTTTCCCTTCTACGCAAATTATGACCATTTCGTGGTTGCTCCTCACGTCTATTCTCCATTTGATCTATCCGTTCGTGAACCTGTGTCATGTCCATCTTCATCACACACCTCATCTCACTCATCATGGCCTCTAAAAACGCTTTCGGATCAGCCAATTTTGTATCATCTTCGGAAATGCTCTTACCACCATCATGAGACATGATTGCTGCAAAACAAAGGTTAGAAGAAAAAAAGAAAAAAAAAAAAAAAGGAACCTCACAAATCACTCCCTTACGTGTTTACACTCAAGAATGTGGATCACTCTCCACTCATGTTTCACTCAAAATAATATGGCTTTTACCCTCTGATGTTCTCACCACTCTTGCCTTTTTCCACTCGATAATTCTCTTTCAGTTCTTTTGAAACTAAACAAACAACTCAAAATTTCCAGCAACAATTCACCAAGAACTAATTAAGGAATCTCAGATTTGAACGTAAGGAATATGAAAATTTTCAGATTAGAATTAGAAGGAATATGGCAGCTTTGGAATTTTGGAAGCACAGAATAGTGAAAATTTTTTTTTTTTTGGGACTCCTTTCTGTCTTCTTCTTCGAGTCTCACTCTTTTTTTTTTTTTTTTTATGATCAACAACTAGCTTTTGAGAATAATGAAATAAGATTTCGAAATAACTAAGAGATGTGAGACCAGACCAATAGTTTAGACATCAACAAGACAAACAAAGATTGAACAGATAGGGTAAAGGAAATTCGGCTAAGAAGAGATAAATATGTTAAAGGATAGGCAAATCTGAACTAGAAACCTTGCTCTGATACCAAATGATGTGAACCCCGTCAAGACTAACGAGACCCAACAACGAAAGGAAACCCAAGATCGTTCTATGGACAAATTCAAATGGGATACCTCGACCCGTTGTTTATGACAAACAAGAACCTCGGTATAAGGAAGACGCTACAAACGGTGGTGGAAACACCGTTTGATAAGTCGAGATGAACGCCATGGGAATTCCCGATAAGTTCGAGTAGTTCTTCAAAGAACCAAAGAGAATAAACCTCACAAGTTTTATCAATAATGTCTGAAAAACGTTTACAGACTTAGATGACTATTTAAGGGCTCCTTAAAACTTGACAGACAAGAAAATATATTCTAAAATAACTCCTAATTGATACCTAATCATATTAGGAATAAAGTTTGACCTAAAAAGTATTAAATGCACCTAAAAACAAGGAAATAAATCACCTAAACCTAGAATAACGTTTTTTTACATAGACCCAAAATATTTCATGCCAATTCTTAGCCTTGACCGAATCCTTCTAGAACTTGAATCAAGGTGACGATTTTTTGTTGCCCACGTGGATCATGCTCAATGGGCCTCCACGAATTTGCTTAAGCCCATAACTCTTGGATGAGTCCGTTAAGTACATCCTTGAACTTCTTTGCTTGTGCTCTCGTAACCGGCCCAATTGGTACTTGAACAAGATCCTTCGAAGCGGTGCCTTGATCTCCATCATCCAAGCTTTTTGGTTCTTTGCTGCACCACTAGGTGATTGAGAATGACATATCTGTTCTTCGTTTCTTGTATTTCGTAGTACCCTTTTTGAGCTATCTCAATCCCACTTTAGCTGTGCTGCACATCCCAAGGATCCCGAGCCTCTGGCAGCCTCTGGGTATCCCGACCCAGTTCTTTCACTGAATTTTGCTGGATTTTTAACGGTTTTTTTGCTGGAAATCTGAACATATATAAGGCCTTGATGTTGATTCTTCTTGCTGCATGTCCTCTGGTCTAACCGAGATCCTCACTGCATGTCCTTTGGCCTAACCGGGATCCTTCCTCTTGCCCGACCGGGATCCTTTTCTTTTTTTCTTTGTTATTATTATTATTATACCTTTCTTTTTCCTTCTTTTTGGGACTTTAGGCCTTCATGGTCCCTCTTAGCTTCATGAATTGGGCCTTCTTTTGTTAAGACCCATGGTCTTTCTTTACTTTTCATGGAATGGGCATTCTTGTGAAATTTTGGTCCTCAACAGAAAGAAATCTCACTCTTTTTATTATCAGTTGAGACTCTAGGGATCTCAATCCCAACTATGTCAAGTTTGTAATTTTAGTTTAGATGTTTTTTTTTTTTTTTTAAATTAAGGCCACATGGAAGCTTAGGTGGTATAAAAATAACACTTACAATATTAATGTTATTCACGTCAATTTTTCCCATTTACCACTATACATTGAGATTATATTGACATAATTCCAAAATGTTAAAGACTAAACTAACACATTTAAAACATTAGGGATCATTTTGATACATAAGGCAACATTAGGGACCATAATTATAATCAAACAAAAAAAAATGTGTGGGCTTCTAAGTGTCATGGTCCACTTTAAATACAAGTTCAAAATTTTTTTTTTTTAAGTTAAAATATGATGGGCTTGTATAGTTGTATTATAAATGGGGTATTGATAATAGTATCTAAATTCTTTAATGATCCACTTACACTCCAAGCATAGCTCAAAAACATTATTCACACTAAGCCCAAAAACATCTTTCATAGTTTGAAATTACTATTTTGGCAAAATCAACCCAAGCTCATTTGTCTACCCAAACCCACCCACTTAAATAAGATCCAAACTCATTGTGGGTTTTTTTTTTTTTTGTTTTTTTTTTTTTACAATACCCAAATCCCAAGTAGAAATAGGGATCCTGGGCCTTATGCTTGTGGTTTGGTGGACTGAACTTGGTTCACCACAACTATTTTGGGCTGATTACAAACCAAGTTGCGCACAAAACATAATTCCTACAACATATACACATTTATGCATACAAAATATATACATATTGTACAATAAGGAATGAATAAAAGGATAACTAAGACACGAGGGATTCTCATAATGATAAATAATATTTCATTATTTTTCTTGAGTTTTAGTACATTGGGTCCCTTTCTCCATTGGGATATGTCACAAGGTCCAAATAAATTCAAAAGTCACAGACTTATATAGCTCTTTGTAGGCTTCTAAGACTTATGAGGTTTGAATCCCTTTGAATCCAAGTGTAACCTCTAGTGCCTGTCTCAGGATCCCTCACAGTGTTTTCCCTCTTTTCTACTTTTTTGAAATTCAAAGAAGTTTTTCAAATGATCTTTTTGCTCTAATTCCTTATTGCTGACTGGTTTTTGTTGATTACTTCACTCCCTTTTATAGTACCTTCTTAGGGTTTTTGGTATACTACTGATTCCCCCCATTTGATGTCCTGGTACTAAAACCAATGTTGTGTTAGCAACATTGGTGGCTAGTCCCTTCCTTATTTTCTCACTATTTTCCCTTTTTGAGGTTTCCTCCTAAAAAGTCTCCAGCTGACCTTCCTCTTTTGGGAGGTCTTAAGAGCTGACTTTCAATCTTCAATTCCCAAAGCTTTTAGATGCTCCTTCTCAAACCCACATTTTTTGCTGTTTCACCTTTTGTCATTTTCTCTAAATAAGCAGATTCCTCCCTATCAGGCTGAAAGATCCCCAGCCACCTTCCTTCATGGTCCACCTTACTACGTTCCCTGAGGTACTAGGCTCCTTTTCATGAAGTGTTGATTCCTAAGTCATCAACATTTTTTCTGAACCATGAGTGGCTGATGAGACATGTCTATCTTCGTTCCTTGTGTCCATGAGCATGCTCCCTTAAGTTGTCCCAATCCCAGCTAATCCCTTTCTGAATTTCCCTATGATCCCAAGTTTCTGGGAGTCCCAAGGTATCCTGATCCAGTCCCTTTCTGGACACCCCTGGAAATTTTCCTCACAAAGGCTGGGCTAAGCTTCCCTTTTCTTTTTCATTTCTTTTCTAAGGCCCATAACTTACCTGTTCATGGGTTTGGGCCTCATCTTGCTCATTTTAAATGGGCCTTGGTTGGCGGATTGTGCCTTGCCCTTCTTTAGGGGCCCCTTTGGATTTTAGATTTCAATATTTATGATGGTTTGGGCCTCAACATACTACTTGTGATATTTTGGACCTTAACACCCACTCATTTATTAATTGGGTTAAATGACTGGGTTAAATGAGTATTAACCCAATTTACATTAATGTTTATTCGGTTTTAACTAGGTACCTAATTAGACCCAATTATGATCCAAGTATCATTTCTACAAATCACCCAACTCTAAAATACCCCCAAACCACTAAAAATTACCAAAATACCCCTTAAGCCTCAAAAATGACCGAAATACCCCCCTAAACTTAAAAATAACCAAAATACCCTTGAAATCTTAAAAAAATACCAAAATACCCCCCAAAACCTAAAAAATAACCGAAATACCCCCAAAACCTAAAAATTAACCGAAATACCCCTAAACCTAAAAAATGACCAGAATACCCCCCAAAACCTAAAAAATGACTGAAATACCCTCGAAACCTAAAAATTAACCAAAATACCCCTAAACCTAGAAAATGACCAAAATACCCCCGAAACCTAAAAATTGACCAAAATACCCCCTAAAAGGCTAAACCTAATAAATGACCAAAATACTCCTGAAACCTAAAAATTACCAAAATACCCCCTAAACCTAAAAAATGTCTAAAATACCCCCTAAACCTAAAAATTGACCAAAATACCCCCTAAACCTAAAAAATAATCGAAATACCCTCGAAACCTAAAAATTAACCGAAATACCTCCAAAACCTAGAAAATGACTGAAATATCCCTGAAACCTAAAAAATGATCATCCAACCATTATTTGTAGAGATTTGACTAGGTTTTGAACTTGTTGAGAATAAATATACTAATTTGGCCATTGAGATGTTATATATATACATATATACATATATACATATATATATATATATATATTGTAAGATTTTATTATTTTATCATTTTCAAAACTTGTGACTCTTTTCTCTTAATAATTACTATTTTTTGTTGTAACATCAATATTCAAAAACAATTTATTTGATAATAAATCCATCTTCTTGAAAATCATACGGAATCCTCTTTGATTTTGATTTTTTTTTTTTTTTTTTTTTTTTTTTTTTTTTTTTTTGTGATCACTAAATAAAGTGATGTATAAAAGAAAGAAAAAACGTTATTCTATAAAACGTCGTTTTCATTTTAAATTTATAAGCAACAAGTTCTACACATTCATGATATTTTCTAAGTTTAGATTAATAAATTTACATATAAAGACATTTAACATAAGATTATAGTGCAATTGGAAGGGTACTCGATACAAACTTAGAGTGCATTTAAAATTTAAAGACATTTAATATCAAATCAGAGTACAATTAGAATAACACTTGACAAAAACTTGGAATACAATTAAAATTTAAAATAGATTATTGATTAAACTATTAATTTAATAAATTAGATAGATATGGATTAGAACTAAATTTGTAGTGAGCTCATACATATGTTTATAAGATGTTGTTTCCAATTTACAAGTGTATTGTATTGCAGAAAAATAAGAAGTCAAATGTAACTAAATCTATTTTATTAGAAGTTGTCATCAATTTCGCTACATGATGTTTGACTTAGAAGATTGTAGCATTTTAAAGTTGCTACAATATCGGTAAGCTAAGCCATAGAAATTGTCAATTTAATTTGGTGATGATATATAATAGAATTAACATTAATTTTTTTTTTTGGGTTAAATATATTTTGATTGTTGAAGACAATTGAAGCCTGATACTAAGTTCTCATTACATATGTACATTTTAAAAAGAGGTGTGGAAAAATCACATTTTTTCTACCCTAAACTTTTATCCTATTTGTAATGTCCCTCAAATTATCATTTTGCATGATCGACACTCAATTTGACATAATTGCATCAATGTGCCCGCTGCCATCTAATGGCCTGTTTGGAAGTTTAAAGAGGGAGGAGAGTAGAGGGGAGTAGAGGGAGGGAGAGTAGTGGGGAGGAGAGTAGAGGGAATGGTTCCCCTCCACCTTGTTTGGATATTTTTAAAATTAGTAAGGGGGAAGGGAGTAATTAGCCCTTCCCCTTGTTTGGATATTTTAAAAATTAGGATAGAGAGGAGAGGAAAGAATTAAAATAGACAAATTTACCCCTATTTGAAAATGGACTTGCAACATTGGTCTATTATTAATTTAGAAATGGTAAATTGAGAAATTTATCTAATCAATAATTTATCTACTCTACTCTCCCTCCAAATCTCTCCAATTTGGGGGAATTAAAAATGAGGAGTTAGAGGTGGTTAAAATCCCTCCAAACTCCTCCCCCTCCTTCCTTAAAATACTTCCAAATAAGGTAATTGAATTACTCTCCCTCCCTCTACTCTACTCCCCCTCCTTTTTTTAACTTCCAAACAGGCCATAAATTTGGTGTTAAATGAGATGAAAACAACAGTCTCATGTTAAATTCACACGAGACAGAAAAATTGGGTATATTTACAACAATACTCTCATTTACTTATCAAAAAAAAAATTACTCATTGGTGGAAATGAAAAAACACAATTTTGATTTAATTTAACTCTCAATTTAGACAATAGATGGTATATTGATACAATTCTATGAAAATTGGAGTGTTAATCAAGCAAATTAATAGTTTGGAGAGATACTGTAAATAGGGTAAAAATATAGAGTGAAAAAAAAAAAGTTATTAACCACCCACAAAAAATAAAATAAATAAATAAATTTGAATGATCAAATAAGCCAACCTGTGTATGATCGAATAGATTCCAATTGTAAGATTGGCACTAAGAGTGAAGGGTGATGAGGAAACCATTAGATTCACTTCTTTTCTTTTCTTTTCTTTTCTGTTCTTTTGATAATTCAATAGTTAGAGAAGAAGAAATTTGAACTTGAATGTCTCTATTGAAAACACTATAAGGTACCAACCATGACCAGTTGAGTTACAAAACTCTTGGCACCACCGTTAGATACACTTATCCTTTCTTTTCATGTGTTTAGTAGAGGATTTATGTGACAAAGGTTAAGAAACTGAACTTTTGTGATTCCGTTGGATGCTATTAAGAGCATTCTCATCAACAATTGTAAAAATTTTAGCAATTACAATCTCAAAACACTACTTTTACCATTTTAACACCTCATTTTACAATATACCAAACATCAAACATTCTCTTTTTTTTACAACTTCATTTAAATATTCTTTGTTTAATACTTTTTTTTTTTTTGATAGCCTTTCTTTAATATTTTTATTCATTTTTTTAAAATTATTTCTCACTATCCCTCTCTCTCCCTCTCTCCCCCTCTCTCCCATTATCTCTCCATCTTTCTCAACCCACGGCACAACCCACACCCAAGGCTAGCCACTGCCAGCCATCATTGCAGCCCAGCCTCACCCCAATACCAACAGCCACCACAAAACCCACCACCCACCCACCCACCCCGATCTCAACCCCAACCAAAACCCACCACCACCTATACCCAACTTAACCCAACCAAACCCATGACCCATCAACATCCACGGCCAAAAACCAGTCACCAAAACCACACCCACGGCCAAACACTACAGCCACATCCACAGCGAGAATCAAACCCAAACCTAACATACGATCTCAAACGCCACCACGCCAATCTCAAACGCCATCACACCCACGACCCAGGAACATGACCCATGACCATCAGTGACCCAAAATCAAGATCAAAACCACAACCCACGACCTAGTAACACCGCACCGTGACCCAGAACAACATCGGACCATTGGACCCAAAACCCACCACCACCCACCCACCCCGTTCTCAACCCCAACCAAAACCCACCACCCTGATCTCAACCCCATCAAAACCGTCGCCGAGCACCACCAATACCCGCTAAATCACAAACCATACCCATCCAAAACCACAAACCATACCCATCCACCACCGGTCCATCCACCAACAAGCTAGCGACCAAATGAGAGAGATGTGGGAGACGGAGAGAGAACCAGAGAAATCAGAAAGGAGAGAGATGTGGGAGACAGAGAGACAGAGAGCTAGAGAGAGAATAAATAAATTAATAAAATATTATACAATCTTTCTGCAATGCACTCTCAAAAATGAGAGTGCATTGTAGCAAGATTGCAAATTTTATAGCATAAACCAGGTTTGATGGAGTGGGTTTTTTGGGTTTCAGATGCTAAAAATAACATTTATAGCATTTAGCATTCTTGATGAGAATGCTCTAACGCTCTGTTTCAACGATATTTTTTTTAGAAAATGAGTTATTTTCTAAAAAGTATTTTCTTTGAAAATATCTCAATTTCTTATATTTAGTAACAACCTTAAATAAGTTAAAAAAAAAATTTTTAACTTCCTTTATTTAACTTGTTATGAGATAAAGTTATTTTCCAAAAATAATTAATGAAAAACAATCTCTAAAAATAAGCCATACTTTTTCCTAAAATATAGTTTTCCTTTGACTTATTTTTTCTAATACTACCAAACACTGAAAAACGGAAAACTATATTTACACAAAATTTCCATCAAAATAAAAGGAGAAAGGAGCGTAAGTTGATATTTTAAGGGCTGAGTGTGTTCAACTCACTCTGCCAAACAAGCTCTCGACTATTAATTCGTTACAAATTTGCCTTTGATTTACCGAAATTAAACTTTCTGGATCAGGATCCTTTTTGAGCTAATGTTAAAAGTTAAGGTAAATTACACTAACCTACCCTAAGGATAATGTCAAACACATCCAAAGTTTCATAAAAATAGCCAATTTGGTCCTTGAAGACATACGGCGTGTAACACCATATGTTTCAAACCCAAAGGTTTTTATATATATATATATATATTCTCCGTTCTTTCTTCTTATCCTCACAGAGTCACAGTCAACACCTCACCTCCACACACTTGCCTTCTTTCTATCTCTTGTTTCTTTTCTTTTTCCACTATTTCTCACTTGATTCTCTCTCTTTGTATTTTCTTTTCCTTTGCCAGGCCAAAATCTTACCCTTTTCATTTTCCCCATCTCTTCTTCTCTCATGTCTCTATTTTGCTGATGGAAATCCTTCGATGGTGGCTGGTGGGTCAACCATTTTCGATGGGATAACTGGATAGTCTGGATTTGGGTTTTTTTTTTTTTTTTTTTGACAGAAACTAGATTTGGGTTTAATAGCAATATTGTGATGGAATTTTGGACCTTGGCTAGTGTGATTGGGTTAAGGTCATTCAGGTTTTCATGAGTTTCTTTGGTTGTGTTTGGTTTATGTAAAATATTTTCCGAAAATGCTATTTTCGGGAAAGGAAAATATTTTCAAGTGTTTGGTTGCATTCCAAAAAATGCTTTGGAAAATATTTTCTAGTGTTTGGTTGTGTAGCTGAAAATAATATAGAAAACACATTTTCTTCTTGTTCCTCATATTTTCTCACATTTTCTCAGCTTCCAAACAAATATATAATACCATTTCTCAATAGATAAACACAGAAACAAAACCCAACCAAAAAAAATTCATCAAATCCGGTCAAATTCATCAAAACCCAACCATTTCTCAATTGCGATCTTAGTACGTTCGGTGCCGTCTCGGTGTGATCCTGGGGTGCAATCTCGGCAAAGTCGAAGGGTGCTATCTGGGTGTGATTCGAAGTCGAAGTCGAAGGGTGCGAAGTCGAAGGGCTCTGGGTTCGCCGGCGAAGTCGAAGGGTGCGATCTGGGTGCGATTCGAAGTCGAAGTCGAAGGGCTCTGGGCTCTGGGTTCGATCTCTCTCTGGGTGCGATCTCTCTGGCCGAAGCTTGGCTGGCCGGAGGGGGGTGCTCTCTCCCTCACTCTTCTTCCTCTCTCTCTCTCTCTCTCTCTCTCTCTCTCTCTCTCTCTCTCTGCGCACGGGCGCGATCTCACTCTCACTCAGCTCTCTCTCTATTTTCCGGAAAATGATATTTGAAGGTAAAATAAAAACGGAAATCATTTTACACCCCAACACACGGTCAACTGAAAAGCATTTCTGGAAAATTTATTTTCCATGCGCAACCAAACACCCGCATTTACGGAAAAGCATTTCCAGAAGTGATTTTCACCCAAAACAAACACAGCCTTTGTGAAAGAGATGAATATGTTCCTTTTGGTTTTCTCGACAACCAGACACTGAGGAAAGGAGTCTAAAGAGCATATGAGACCATGGGTTGTCCTGTTGATATTTTGGCTACTAAATTAGGAATGAAGAAGATTTATGGGTTGTACTTTTGATTTTCTTGGCTGCCAAACACAGAATGGGGAAGATCCATGTGACTTTTTCTTTGGGTTTTCTTGCTACCAAACACAAAATTATTGATAGTTTTATTTTAAGAAAAAATCTAAGAAAATCATTGTTGTGGCGTTGATGAAACATGAAATGGTGTGGTGTTAATGTCCCACTTGCTTGCTGTCATGGTAGTCTTACTTTAGAAATCCCAAGTGGCTTTGCACTGGGAGAGAGTGCACAAACAGCCTTACACGCCGTTAATGTTTAAAGTTTAAAGGACCAAATTGGACATTTTAAAGAAGTTTTGGATGTTTTTGGCATCATCCCAAACCTCAGAATAGTTTATTGTATTTTACCCTAAAAGTTGATTAACTAAATAAATAAATAAAAAGAAAGAAAGAGATCTTGATCCTGATAGTTCATCCTCTAATAAGAAAAATGTAATTAACGTTTCCTTGTAACAGAATTTTATCAAACATGATTTCTTCTACATTACTCTATGGAGCATAGACCGCATAGTTGTAAACCCAGATCAATTGACCCACGTCAATGATTTACTAAAATTAAACTTTCGGGATCAGGATCAGGATTCCTTTTGAGAATATGTTAGAAGTTTATTAACTTTTTCCTTCTTGTAAACGGAAGTTCTTCAAGCATGATTTATTCTACATTACTGTATGGGGGCACAGTACTAAAAGAGTAAAAGAAATGGCCTACCCAGATCAAGTAATCCAGGTTAATCAAATCCCGCAAGGACATCACGTTAAACCATGAAATTATTTAATCAAATTAAAGAGATATATTTCAAGCCAGTGAAAATTAGGTCTGAATTAGATGGCATGACAAAGCAAAACACAGCTAAGGAGAGGGCATATTGAGAGCAATTACTCATTCAGTTATCCCCTCAAATGAGAGTCCCCTGTATTCCCCAGGCCTCTCCAGTAGAATGTAGCTCAAAATTCAACTTGATAGCAAAACCAAAATTACAAAAATCCTATGGGCTCAGGGGATAGTTAAACACTTAAATCACAGGTGTGTAATTGAGAATGAGAGAGAGATGCAAACATACTGACTAATAATTTAAATTATTTAAAAATGATGGAAACACGATTTCGTTCATTTGTCATGTCCAACAAAACAAAGCAATATAAACCATCCCAACTTTCATGAACCAACAACTGCCTAAAATAAAACTGGGGCTTCCAAGCAAATCCAAAACAAAAGAGTAAAGGCAAGCAGGGATTGGCACCATCCTTTACGTCCCATGCTTTCCAAAGTACTTAAGCTTCAGCAAATCTGCAAACCAAGGTGAATAAATTTAGTCTCACAACTTCTAGAATGAAAACAAAATTATCGAGCATCCCACAAATCATTAAAATCCGAACTTTACCCTAGCTCAGAGAGCTTCAAGTGAGCTTCGGCATAATCAGCAAAGAAGGCATCTTCATCCTAAGAGTTAAAATAAGATCAACGGCAATCAGAAAACTACAAATTAATCCATCATTAGCGAAATCTCATTGACAACTAAGAGACACAGAAATTACATACCGCAGCATATTTTTCAACAAGGGGGCGGAAGACTGGGTCAGCGAGAAGTGCCTTGTCAGAAGGCAACTGCAGAAGACCTTCCTTCTCACCACTCAAGAGCTCCCTATCAAGTTCAAGAACATATTTTAGCATTGTGAAGCACATAATAAAGAACAAACACAATGCAAATAAATTAGACCATGAAAGTCAGACCAGGACAGGAAACTCACTTAAAGTATGAGTTGTCAAAGATGAGAGGGTTAGCAGTCCATGGTCCCTCAAAGCCAGAACGCTCCTTGTGGCACCTTCCCTACAAAAACAAATTCACATAAATCAATAACATTGATAACAAAGCCCCAAAAGAAAGCATTTTGATTTCATCATAACCGATAATTCCAAAGAGTTAGCAAGCAATCCCCAAGGAATCATATACTAACCAAAGTGTGTCCACCAGAAAGAGCAACAATGTCCTGGTCACTAAGGCCCATTTGTTGGCCAAACACAACCCTCAAATGGTCAGAACCTGCATCATCAATTAAATTAAAGTAAAAAAATAAAGCATTCTATAAATTAATTTCAAAGCACATGCCATTTTGATTTGGGAATATCGACTGGTACAAGAATACTAACCCTTTGTAGCATCGGGAAGACGACCCTCAGGAGGTGGCTGAGGCTTGTCCTGAGAATACAAAACAACACCAAACATATCAGTGACTGATGATGATGATGGTGATCAATACAAACAACAAACCCATGGCTCCCACAAATGACAACATTGCAATTAAATGACAAATAACAAAAGCATCTACTTTCACATATTCTTTTCCGAGGAGTAAAGAGAAAATGACATCAGAAAATTCAATAATTTTAAAAAGCAAAGCCGACCAAATCAAATAAATTAAGCACAAATCTCCTCACAAACAAACAAACAAACAAACACGTGACATCAAGAAAGTCAAGACCAAAAGTCGGGATGATCGTGTGCGTTTGGTACACACTATTATTTTTCAATAAACGAAACCAATGAAGTCAAAAGTAACAAACAGAACAACGAAACTATAGCAAGAGTAAGGCCATATATTCCTAAAAGCAAACCAGAAATTATGCAACACACAAACATTATAGAAATTGAAAAACCAAATTCCAAATAGCCAACACTGACCTCGCGTCCTGGGTGAAAGGGGACCTCGGGCCCACCAGTGATTTCAACAGCAACAACCCCAGCCAGCTAAATTTTTTATAAAAAAAATAATTAATTAATTAATTAATTAAAATCCAATTAAGATTAATTAAAAATCTAAAAATTTAAATTATATAAAATAAAAATAAGAGTACCTGGTAGAAATCGGCGTAAGAGAGAGTGGGGAATTGCTCCTTGATGGGCTCCAAGAGCCTGACGGCGATGTCGAGGCCATTGTTGGCTCCGTGGCTGAGCTCAGCTGCCTGTTTCATGGTTCCGAATGGACCTCCGGTCTTTGTCTTCTGGTCAAAGGTACCAGCTGAGTGCCACCTGTACAACCCCAATCACATCATACACCGTTAATACCAACAACAAATCCTCACCGTTGAAACTGAGTGATTGATAGTGAGCTAGAGAGGGAGAGAGAGAGAGAGATCGTACGCGATGCGGAGCATGAGAGGAGCGCAGTGCTTCTCAGCAATGAGTCCCCTGAGCTTCCTCTTCGCCTTCTCGACGGTCTTCTGGTACTCAGCGCTCACGGATGGGTACTGCTTCGTCATTTTTCAACGATTCTACAAACCAAACAACCAAATCAGAAACCCAAAAAATACATCCAAAGATCTTCGATTCAAAAATGCAGACGATCAAAGAAACACAAACACGCACAAATAGAACACAAAATAGCTTGATCCTTGATCGATGAAGATCAGTAACGAACCTTGGGAAACAGAGAAGCCGATTCGAGAAGTGAGAGAATTCAAACCCTAAAGAGAGAGAGAGAGAGAGAGTGTGTGGCACGAGTCGAACACAGGCCTGGGAGAATGAAGTTATAAAGGTGAAGCTAAAAGGCTTGTAGAAAAGAAAGTTCTAGTTGTTTTTTTTAAGGCCGTTGGATTAAGACGATCCTGTGGATAGTATTGGTTTTGGATTTAAACGGCTGTGATTAGCTTGGACAGCCAAAAATGTACGGCCAAGCTTTTGGGGTTGGTGTAAGATTAAAATAGAAAAGATATATATATATATAAAAATAAGAGAGATGAAAATGGGTTTAAAATAAAGGTCAAGAGGGTTATTAAGGAAACATAATATAAACTGAACAAATCGATTTGACTTGTTGGGGTAATTGACAAAAAAAATGATGAGATTGTCCACCGGGAAAAAGGAGAATTGGAAACTTTGGAGGTGGAGTGTTCTTAAATGACTACAATACCCCACTTATTTTTCTCAAATAAGGATTTGCTAATAAATAAGTTGCACTAACTAAAACGAGATTTTTATTTTTATCAAAAATAAAAATTTACTAAAACCAGATTTACAACTAATATCTACCTGTTGGTTTTGACTTTTGATAAGCTTGTAATTTGTTAGTCAAACCTTATAAAAAGGGATTTGGTATCAAATAATACCATATTAGCGATAACTAAATTTAAAAAATGTGAGATATGTCAACAAAAAATAATTGACCAACTAACAATTGAAAGACATGTATTAATGAGTAGTTATTTTTGTACACATGTCTCTCGTTTATTAAATTTTGATACGGATGACCTAGTATCATTTGATACAAAATACTTTTTTCTAAACCTTGGCCATTAATCTGATAAAAAATGAATTTTATTTTAAATAACTTAAAATAATTTTTTTTAAGAACCAAAAAATATAAGTATAATATAATTTAAAATTTTATTTTAACAATTTAACAAGAAATTTTTTTTATTGAGAATAATTTAGCAAGAAATTTGATTCAAGGGAAAAATAATTAACCATACAATTTATATGGACGTGTCAACCCAAGAATGTTCTTCTTTATGTTACTTCATTTTGATTTTCCTTCAAAAAAAAAACACTTTTCCACATAAATGCCTTTAATGAATTAATAGAAGAATTTGATTAAGAGCAAAAAAGAAAAAAAATTATATAAATTTTTATAATTAGGAAATTACATAAATTAAGAAACACTAAGAAGAAATCATATATAGTATAAAATCCACCAATCTATCAAAATTAACAAAACTAATAAATATAGTAAGTGGAGCAAAAAACAAAACAAAATCTAAAGTTTGTGATACCCCCGATATGACTAAAGCATCAACACACTTATTTGTTTTCTCAAACATATGCTTGACTTCTATATGATGGATCATCCACAATTGAACTTAAACCTAATTAACAAAATGTACAATAACCAATTCAACTCGAGATTGTATGATTAATCCCGTCTAAGAATGGAAGACAAGACTTTTCATTTGTTCGTTAACAATAGGCATAAAAGCTTCTTCTTTGAATACGAGAGCGATTTGTTGAAGCAATACTAGTTTTAGTGGAAATAATATTGCCTATGTGAAATTATATATCGATACAAAAAAAAAATGTTCATTATAACTAATATTTAAGGTTGATTAAAAACTTAATCAAGAAATTTATTCAAATTTTTTTTTTATTGATAATAATTGAGTCTAAACAATCCAATTTAAATTCAAATCCTTTGGCTTGATTCAATAAGTTCACAATTTAGTGTAGATTAAGTGATTAAAAAAAATAATAAAATGGTAAGAACCTTGACAAACTTTGTAGAGGTGTTTCTAAAAAAATATTTTAGAGTTTGTAGTTTATTGTTTTTCTTTTAGATTAAATATCTTAATCCATTTGAATGTGTCAACTAATTGTTAGCTAATAACAACCTTTCATTGTTTAGATGACTAGTTTTATCTCATTTATTCTTAATTCACTAATATTATCTTCTACTTTTTTATAAGACTACTAAGTATTTAACATACACACACGAGTAGAAGGGAAAATATCTTAAAAATACTTACAGTAATTTATATTTAAAAATGTCTCACTGACATTATCTAGTTTTTTTTATAAATGAGAATTTGGGTTCGAAGTCTCTCCCCACTATTTAATGGTTAAATAGATGTTAATAATGAGTTTTTTTCTTTTCTTTTAGATGTTTAGTTTATTTGTTTGTGTAGAATTCTTAAGATCTGTACTTTTAAGAAATAAAGGGGGGAAAAAAGAAGAACTTTTTTACTTATAAAAATTTAAAAAGAAATTAAGATGACAAAAGGAGAGATTTTTTCTTCTTTCTTTTTTTTTTTTCTTTTTTAAGAACATATAAAGAGATAAAAAGAGCTATAATAATATTCCATTATTCTAAGGAGGGCAAAGACAGCATGATAATTCTACTAAAAATAACAAGACAGCATTGACGGAAGACGGAGCACATTTTAGGAGGCCGAAAAAAGCGTTTCACATAAATAAAAGTTCACTGTAAGGTTACTTTTGTCATTTAACTCTTCAAACGGATTAGGAACTTTCCAAGCGTGAAAAAAATCTTTTATCACCGAGTGTGAACGCGTTTCAAGTTCAGAAGATTCGGTTCGAGCAATGATCAAGTCACCCGTGGAAGTCTACCACTTTTGTCACCCCCACTAATTTGATTGGGCCACATACATTACATAGAAACCTTTCATGCTTGCACGTGCGATATTTTTCCCACTTTTTTGTTCTATAATCACGGCCAAGTTTTGATATCATTGGGTAGTGACTGAGTAGATGGCCACGTGAATATGAACACAACTGTGACGGATTTGAGGGTGAGAAATTTCCTGGGCGTAACCGCCACGTTGACATAGTTCGCGAAGCACTTTATTACGTCCCGCTCTGAACGTTGATTGATTGAATTTTTCTTTCTTTCTTTTTTTTTTGTTTTTTTGTTTTTTTGTTTTGAGGAGATGACCCACAATGGAATAATAAAACAATGAGAAACGTTGATTGATTGAATTTTCCTTCTTCTTTTTTTTTATTTTTTTATTTTTGAGGAGAAGACACAATGGAATAATAAAATAACGAGAAAGTTTCTCTCTATACATATCAAACTATTTTTATATCTTTTTATTTGATGTAAATTTTAACAAATTTATTTTAAATTATAAAATTAAAAAAAAAATCAATGATTAATAATTATGTCATCAATTTTTTTCTTTTTTTTAAAAAAATTATATCACCAATCAAATGTTTAAATTTCAAGATTTTGAAATTTTAAATTATATATAAAAAAATATATGAATTAAATAATAATTAATATTGGATTTGAATGAAATTTGACATACATATTAAAAATATAAAGAATATACATCTTAACAATTAAATTTTCAAAAATATAATTATGTTAATTTATTTTTGTTGCAGTTTGAAATGTTTCCATTAAACAACAAATTCCGACATACATAAAGAGAAATAAAATAATTTATTGTTCATTAATTTAGAGAAATTTTATTTTATTATGTATGTCTTCAATGATAGTTCCTATCAAAAAAAAAAAAAAAATTGTCTTCAATGATAGTTTGTAGTAGTACGAAAGTGGCAGATGGGGGCACAACCGCACAATTGCATTTTTGTAATATGGAAAGGAATATACCAAAGTGTCACGACTCACGAGAAGGATTGTGCACCTTGTGGTCACCACTGGCACTGAGAAAATACACCTCACCATATGTTTCTCTCCTCTCAGATATGGTCCTATCAGCTTGTGAGATGGAAAAAACATACATCCATAACAAGATATACTTTCTCAATCACCATCAGAATTTAGAAGAGATTACAGCCCACGACAACTTTACTCTATTTTGATTTTAAAAAACAATAAATGTTGGTAGTACTCAGTAGTATCGCATAATTTCACACATATTTTGTCACAACTATTTTTTGTGGTAAATTATAATCATAGTTCTCAAAATCGGATTGTATCGGGAGGTCGGATCGTAAAAACCGAGAACTGGGATGAAAACCGATTTTTTAAGCATAAAGAACTAGGCATATGTGGCAATTCCATGAACCCCTAAAATTGGGGTTGGACCATACGAACCGGTGGCAAGAACCGTGCGGTCCAACCCCTTAGCAAATTTTTTTTTTTAAAATAAAAACAACTTAACACAATTTTATTCTACTTAATTAAATTATCCATCTCCTAGAAGGAATAAAAAAATTATAATTAAAATCCTTCAAAGATATTCAACTTTACTTCAAAAATTAATCATAAATTTTAATATTTTCATAGTTATTATTTTATTTTATTAATTTTCTTATTTAATTATTAAATATATGCTCGAAAATCATTAAATTTCCCTCACATATATAGATATATTAGTCAATTTTGCGAGTTTTATAAATTTAATATCTATATTTAGGCTTTAATTAATTATGACGTCATCACAGTTCGAACCCGGTTCGACCTCAAAAACCTTGAACATCTCCCTTTTACAGTTCAATGAACAATCCGAGTCTGAAAACCTTGATTATAATTGGTTATATATTATTATAACATTGACCTATCATTTTTTTTCTCAACCACTCAATTTACCGCGTAAAACAATTATAGCAAAATATACACTACTAGTATTATTGTTTTAAAAAATAGAATTTTACTCCACGGTGGTGGGTTCTACCTAGCATTTTTTTTGTCTTTAGCAAACAAGGAGATGAATGAAGGTAGGGTAGAGATTCATTTCATAATTATCATCACCAATTTTGTAAAGATTATATAATAAAATTTGAAATTATTTTTAAATTTAATTGGTGGAATTTATTATTATATACAAAAAATAAAGAAGTATCATTTCGATGTATTTCCAAACTGCTCAATAATTACTCATCCAAACACATGGATGGTATATGCAAAATTATACGTTCTTTATTGGACATGCGCAAAAGGATATTCACATATCCTAAGCAAAATAAGCTAATAAAAATACTATAATATAAATACAAATGAATGGTGTGTTATGCAATGTACACGTTCCTTCTTTGACATGTACAATAAAAATTGATTCACATGTTGTGTCTGTTTAGTATGATTAATTTTGCCAACTTATTTTATTATTCAGTTTATTTTTACCACTATTTATAATTATGGGTCCCAATATACTTTTGGTATTATTCATGGGTCTTATTATATTATTTCAGCTAACTTTTACATTTATTTATGGTACTTTCAGCAAAAAGTTTTCAATTTCAGCAAAATAAACAAATCTCAAATAGACCCATCATGTAATCAGGCAAGTGAAGAAAAAAAATAGTTGATTTTAATTGGTTTTTTATTATTTTTAGTTTACATTCAGTTTGTTTTGATATTAACTTCTTCTTCTTTTCAAATGAATCATTTTTCAAAAAGTATTTTTTTTAAAAAATTATCTCATTTTCCTATGTTTGGTTGTTTTCAATAGTTTCCATATTACCTTTTAACTTTCTTTATTTAGTGTGACATGAGATAAAGTTGTTTTCCATAAAATTTTAGCAACAAATGGTTTTTAAAAAATAAGTTATACTTCTAATAGAATTGTTCGTTTATCAATGATAATTTTCATTTGACATAATTTTTCCCCTTCTATCAAACGCGGGGAAACACATAAAATTATCTGTAGGGTCTCGATTTACAGTCCAAGCCCAAAACGTATGGGATGTTGGCCCAATGAGCCTAGTACAATAAATTTGTAGAGAATAGGTTGAAGAACTAGGCCCTAATGAATTGAATAACGGATAGACTTAATTTGAATGACTTTCAAACACAAATAAGAGATTTAATCTTAATATATTTTCAATCCGAGGAGGTCCCCCTTGTGTAAATTAATCACAAATGGATACAAAAATAATTTAGATTTTCTACAGTCTTTTTCTCTCTATTTTTTCCGATCCCCACCTCATGAAGAGCCTTTCACATTATATATCATCCTTTGGATCATCTTCATCCTATACTTTTTGATCATCCGGGCCCTTACTTGAGTACTTGTCTCTTACTTGAGTACCTGTCCCATCAAACACCCTCTTTGGTTTTTTATGAGTTGTTGTAGCTAAGGTAGCACTGTTCAGAAGTCTTCTCCACATAAATGCGACCAGAAAAGTAGTTGCACATAAATGCGACCAGAAAAGTAGCTGCAGTGCATTTAATGCAGTAGTGGCAACTTTCCCTTAAAAATTTTTTGGTTTCCTTCCTTTTCGTATGTTCATGAGGCATGTCCCTATTGTTGGAGTTTCTTGGAGGATCACTCTAATTGCTAAAGTACGTACTTTGAACTATATTCATCATATCCGAGGAGGAACTCCTCCTCGGATCATCCTACATTCGTTTCCTACTTATGAGACTTTAACTGAGAACCCCTAATAACTATTTGTTCCTCCTCAGACTTATCAATGTCCTCAGACAAAGCCCAAAGCCCAAAGCCCAATATATGATCTTGGGCCCTCACCCCTATATTATCTTTACAAAAGGTTTTTCATAGAAATATTTTTTCTAATGCTACTAAACACAATGCTGTTTGTTTCAATAAAACTATATTTCCTATGTTTGGTTGTTTTCAATAGTTTTCATATTACCTCTTAATTTCTTTTATTTAGCATGATCATGGCATAAGATAAAGTTGTTTTCCAAAAAAAATTTGTGAAAAATAATCTCTAAAAAATAATTTATACTTTTAATAGAATTTTTTGTTGATTAATGATAGTTTTCATATGACATAATTTTTCCTATGCTATCAAATACAAGGAAATGCATAAATGATAAAACTATCTTTACAAAATGTTTTTTATAGGAATATTTTTTTTCTTATGCTACCAAATACAATTTTGTTTGTTTTGATATTAACATTTTATAAAAAAATAAATCATTTTCTAGAAACTATCTCATTTACCTGTTGTGGGGACTAGAAGAATCCCCGTCCAGGCCTTAGGCCCAATAATGGATTGGGCCACGAGAGTGAACTGGGCCAAGCCTATATGTTTGAGAGAAGTCCCAAAAGACAACAGGTTGTGAGAAAGAGGAAGCCGAACCATCCTCCACACCCAAGAAAGGAGAATACCATGGGAAAATGATTCTCGTGGAGAAAGAGAGGGACAAACCTTACTTGAGGCGAGGTGTATGGATGATCCACATGTAACTTCTAGACGATACCCAGGACCGCGAAAAACTTCCGGAACATGCAAGAAGGTCGAAGAACTATGCTTCCGCATTAATGATGGGGTTCTTACTTAACCTCTACCACATTAAATACAAGTAAGACAACCTGAACAGTACAAACAACCCCCAAAGTCAGTGTTCCAGGATAAGGGTGGGGAGAAAATCGATAAAGTTAAGGAAAATATTCTTGAGACTCTGGTAGGCAACAAGACAGTTGTAGTGATAAGAGCAAGGATTAAAGCTATAAAAGAGGGAGGAGAGGCAAAAGACAAGGGATCCAAAAGAGGGGGGAAGGGAACATTTAGAAGAAAAAATAGTCAAAGAAAATGAGTAAGGGTAACACTGTAGGAACATGAGAGTTATCTATTGTAATATCTATGTTGAAATTGTAATATATGAGGACAAAGAAATCAATTACTTGAGTTTCCTATTGTGTAGTTTTTATCCCTTCTTGTTTACTTACATGTTGGTTATTTGAATAATTGTAGTGAGAATCCGTAAAGAACTCCACGGGGGCCAATTTTTGCATCCCCACACTTATATTTGGTAGCGACCTTGAAATGAATTGAAAAATCACAGTAGGTTGTCTATAGTAGCGATTTAAAAAGCACTAGCATTAAACTGCCTTAATAAATTAACCTATAGGGGCAGCTTCTAAAAGCGCTGCTGTAACTCTCTTACTGTGGCAGTTTTCAAAATCGTTAGGGAAAAAATGCTGGTGTAGAACAAGTTTTTTGTAGTGTAACTTTCCCTTATTTTTTAGTTTTGAATGAGATAAAGTTGTTGTGGGTCCTCCATTTTGGACCTCAACAATTGTTTTTTTTACTTAGTTTATTGTAAGACAGAATTTATGGAAAACAACTCTATCTCATACGAAACTAAATAAGAAAAATTAAGAGATAATTTTTCTTTAACCTATTTTTTTATACTAACAAACACTCAAAAAAAAATAGATATATATATATATATATATATATGGAAAATTATCTTCACATAAGGGTTTTTATTAAAACAAATGGAGTTGGTTCAAAATGGAATCCAATATAGTCTTAAAAACTAGTTTTAAGTGACTTTAATTCTTTCAAATAGACATTTTCCCAAAATCAAGTTTAACTTTTTTGATGTTTTCACATTCATATTCCCATCAAAATCTAGTTTTAAATTTACTTGATATGCATCTTATGTCTTAACTAAAATTAATTTTGATCTGATTCGAGACAAACTTGATATAAACAAAACTTAATTAGTTTAAAAATTGAACTGGTTCTGCTTTCGCTTCAGTTTGTATGAAAGTTGAATTAGATATGTGATTTGCCAAATATTCCTATAGACTCCACAGATATGTGACAGTAGTCAGTAAAGTTGTAGGTACCCATTACGCAAAGTCACAAATAAATACCAAGTACCAACTCGTGTTGGGATATAAAAAATAACTCTTGCGTTTATACCTGTGGTCAATTGATAAGAATATGTTTAAGGAGACCATTATTTATATCGTATTTGTAGCGTCAACCTATCTTTATCATTATCATTTTTTTTTTTTTTTTTTTTGATAGGTATCATTATCATTTTTGTAGTGTTGCCCCTTCATCCTTAATTCCTTATGTAATGACACCTGAAAGGAGAATCACTTTTTCCTATTGAAGTGTACAATTTAGACCATCTCGTTATATAGGTTGGCGAAATAGTGGACCAGACCAGATTCGATCCACATGAAGAACTAAAGAGTTATTTTTTCTTAATTATACTAAAAAAAAAAAAAAAAAATCCTTATTGGTTTAAATTAGTTATATACATATACCCATATATTTAGCCTCTTCACGTAGGCGTTGCGTCACTTGCGTGTGCCCAAAGGCCCTTTTTTTTTTTTAATGACAAAACTAACCATTCATCACAATTCTTGGTTGATACATTTTTCTTAACTCAATTGGTGTTTCCAAATGAAACAGTGGTATTTAAATCCCCTCTTCCGTTGTAATTATCAAATTATCAACAACAAAAAAAAGTCATTTATTTTGTGTGGTTGGTCTATTTATATTTTTGTGCTAGTGTGTGTGTGTTTGCATATATATATATATATATATATATATAAGAGTTTTAAATTAGTGTTAATGTGTTATTAAACTAAGCATTGGTTGGACAATAAATCAGGAGATTAGGCAAAGCTTTTTTTTTTTTTTTTGAAGTTCGATTTGTTGTGGTCCACTCGATCAAATCTATTTGATCTATTCAAACTTTAAATTACGACTGCCCCAAATGCTTTGTTTGGTATGGTTGGATAAAAACATGAGGATACAACATATAAGAAAGATGGAAAGAAAATAGTAATATTTTTCATTACAAGTTTTTTTTTTTAATAGATGTAATGGGTAGAGATAACAAAATTTTATCTTTATTTATTTTTATGGATAGGGACTACTAACAAGACATATGAATTGGCCCAATAAACTTTTTACATTAGGTTGAACTAAAATAGCCAAATTATTCTAACTCGTTACAAAATGGTCTATGTATGTTTCTCATCCTTCAAGGAATCAAGAGTCGACTTGAATGTTCGTTTGGAAGTACGAAGGGCTAATGATTCGAGAGTGATGGACTTTGATTCTTGTCAGGGACGTTTTTGTGACAAGGGTTGAAAATACGAAAACGGCCCAAATCCCCTAGAGTTCTTTAGAAGTGTTTATTTGTGGAAAATTAAGCCCAAAATTCACAATGTACAGAAAACAAAGGCTAATGGTGCTTTGACAAGAGAGAATCAAATTGCTAAATAACAAAAGTGCAGAAAAAACATAAAAACATAACAGATCTAAAACTTTGACCCACAATCACCGAGAAGAGGAAATTGAAAGAGGTTGTGAGGGAGAGAGGGAAGCTTCCCCTGTACCCATATTTCCACCCCCAAAGTTTAGAATTGTGAGAATGTTTCCTGGCTTAGTGGGTTTTGGCTCTCAAGTTTCATCTCTATGAGAAAAACGTGGTTCAACAGGTCTGAAACTTCGACTCACAGTAACCGAGAAGAAGAAATTGAGAAAGGTTGTGAGGAAGAGAGGGAAGGTTCTCTTGTACCTATATTTCCACCCTTAAGGTTCAAAATCGTGAGAATATTGACTGGCTAAATGGGCTTTTACTCTGAAGTTTCAGATATGTGGGTAGAGCGTGGTTAGTTTCTTTTTTGAGCTGAAGAGAGAGTTTTATATAGAGTTGGGGTGTTGCTAATGACTAGTTTTTGAGTAGTGGAACAGGTTTTTATCCCCCATGATACTAATTTGGTGTTTTGGCTTAGGTTGCTTTTGTTTAGGGAAGAGTTTAACATGCTTTTAGCATGATTTTGGAAATAAAGTGGCTAACTCCATTAGCTATTGTTTCCTTATAATTGTAGGCTTTTGATAGTTGTATTTGGTGGCTACAATAGGCTAGTTAATTAGTTTAGGGTCAGCTGTGTTTTGGTGTGAAAAATGGAGCTGGGCTGAAATTAGGAGCACAATCACCTAGAGCATAAAAGCTCTTTTGAGGTGGAAATTTTGGGTACAAGACCTCCTCCATGAGCCTGAGGTGCTACTAGTGTCCTTTGCCCACTTGATAGCACGCATGGGTTGGGCTCATGCAAAAGGTCCGAAAAGAACCACCTCATACCCTCTAAACCACACTTCCTCAATTTCTCCTGTATATTGCATGAGTTTGGGTCATGCTTAAAAGAATAAAAAATAATATAATACATGAATTTGACCCATAATGAGGTCGAGCTCGATTGAGTTGGGCTTATAGAGAATGTGTCGCAAAAATGGGTATCAACAATTCTCTCTCACACCCTATTTCTCTCTAATTTTTCACTCCTGGATGCAAAATCTTTTGTTAAGATTTTAGATAGGAATTTATAGGCGCTCTTGGTTTGTATCTCCAAAAGGGAGAAGGAAGGTCTCAATCAAATCTCGATTAGCTATTAGGACAAAGGGATGGGTTAGGGGCTAACTCTACCACCTTAATTGTTCCAAAGCAGTCATTTTGCATTTAATGTAGAGGTGATACTTGGTAAGAGCATTAACTGCAAATGTGACAATTGCCTTCTTCAGGAAGCTAACTAAATTAAGTTCGAGAAAGCATCTTAGGCGAGATACCCAAAGATATTCATTCTAAGAGGCAATTGAGTAAAAGTATCTCCTAGTACAATGACAATTTTTCCTCGATTGGATTACTGGTTTTGTTGAGCGATCCAAGAGTAAAATGTTCAGTGCAATAGCTTTTTGGTTGGCCAATTGTCCTCTCAACAACGTGAGAGTTCAAGTGATACCTTGTACTTTTTTGGGGGATGGAGCCTGATCATGAATACGCCCCGCTAGAAAAATGTAGGCCTTATGGCCAGGGACGGAATCAGGACTTGGAGTTTGGAAGGCAACTTTGCTACTGGCTACATGTAGTAGCTCTGGCCTCCGGCTCTACTATTTAACTGCTAATAAATTTTATTTACTTATTTGTGTGTTTTTGATGTGTGTGTTGCTTCTAGGTAAGGACAAAATTATTTCATTTAAAACTTTTTAAAGGATCGAGCTGTTTATTTTGGGTAAAATTAGTTGATTAAGCTTAATTGTTTTTAGCTTTACTAATGGTAAATTTGTTGTTGGCCTAATTTTTTTGGACTTGTATATTTTGTTTTAGATTTTAGATCTATAAATTTTTTTATGACCTTTAAAAGGAGGAAAATGCTAATGCTATAACATTTTTTTTTTTTAATAAATTGCTGATGTAGTGAATGGTTATTGATAAGTTAAAAGTGACGAGCCTAGATGCTAACCAATAAATGATGTAGAAAACTTTGTGCTCGTAGCATTACTTGTAAAAGAATTAATGATAATATTAAGAGGGACAAAGTGTAATTTTATAGAATAAAATTATTAAAATTAGTGCCTATGTAATATTAATATCTTTAAAAAAAAAAAAAAAAAACTAGGGGGGGCCATTGCCCCCCAAGGTCCAACTGTGCCTCCACTCCTGCTAGCGCTGTCCACGAGTCGGGCCGAGTCGGTTTTGGGTCCAACCTGGACTCAACCTGCCGGCGTCGGGTCGGCAGAGGAACCCGAAACCGACCGCTGGAAAAATCGGTCAAGTCGGTTTCGGGTGAGGGTGAGCGTCGGTTAGTTGCTGGAGTAAAAAAAAAAGGTTGCCGGAATCTGAAATATCGCTAGAATTTGGAAAATCATGCCAGAATCTGGAAAATCTTGCCAGGATCTGGAAAATCATGCTGGAATTTGGAAAATCTCTCCGGTATCTTCATTTTTTCTCACTGGAATCTAAAATTTTTCACTTAAAATTGCTGGAATTGGCCGGTTTTGGCTAAATCCCACTAGATCTAGCCGGATTTGGTCGAGATCTTGCCAAATTTGGTCGAGATCTTGCCGGATCTGGCTTGATTTTGCAGGATTTGGCCGGATTTTTTATATAACTCCGGTCGGGTTTGGGTTGCTATGGTTTTGGAGAAGCAAACCTGCCACTCAACCCGCCGGTGTTGGTTCTTGAGAACGGAAACCCGCCGCCGACTGACTAGACCTTCGGTTCGGATCGGCGTCGGGCGGTTTGGCCGGGTTGTCGGGCTCCGATCGAGTCTAGACAGCCCTAGCTCCTGCTTATGGCCCTTCTCTAATAGGCCTTCCTATGAGAGAGGATGGATATGGGCTGACCCTCTTTAATAGGCATTAAAGGTGTTTATTAGGACGGATAAAAAAAAAAAGAGGAAATAAAGAAAATTTTATAATATCTATTGTATTTTTATATTAAATTGTCACTCCCTTTTATGTTATACTCTACAAAAGAAAATATTAATCTATCTTTTTTTTTCTTCATTTCTATCCTCCCACTTTTTTATCATACCAAACATATTATATTTTGAGTAACTTAGATTTTATAGAGGGTCGTAATGTCATGCCAAGTTCACTTTTATACAGTTATGCTACTAAAGTTTTCGTTCCTTTAAAAATGAAAGTATTAAGAATTGAATTTTGAACCCAAATTTACTAGGTAAAGAACTTATATAGCAATGCATATGGTAATTTCAAATCTATAACATGTATAACATGAAAAGTTTTTTGATAATTCAGTTATTACAACAAGTGGAGGAGGGGGATTTTTTTTTTTTTGTTTATATGTACATTGATCCTTCCACTTTTCTATTCTACTAAACTAGATTTTTTTCTCATGTTGCCACGTAAAATTTTGTAAATTTACTGTTTTTTTTTCACACCATCATTCTTATACATCTTTTTTTAATTTAAAGTTACAAATAGCCAAAAACTATATTAGTTTAATCTTACTAAAAATTGTTCTTTTATACAAAGCAACCCAATATTAAACGCATTATTGTCTACAGATTCTCAAAAAGAAAATTCTTTAATAGCATTTTTATTTATTACTACTTATATATATCGCCATTTCAAAATGTTGTGTCCAAAATTTCTATACCCTACTATACGAATTAACGATTAGTTTCTTTTAATTTCTTTCTAAAAAAAAAAAAAAAAAATTGGGAACTTCTTAAACAAAGTTGTATATTACATGTATAAAAAAAAATCTTTATATGTTAAGAGAAACTATAAATAAACATATACACAAATGTATACACATAAAATCGATCAAATATACACATTTTTTATCATGAACACTTTTGGTTATTTTATTTTGATAGATTTTTTAAAAAGTAACCCAAAAAAGAAGGTTAAACATTTAATTATCTTTCTTTTTGTACCATTCATAAAATAAATTATGTTCAATGTTGATGGTGATCCATAACAAATATAATCCGTCCATAAGGTTCATCCAAGCCCAACCACGTCAAAGACAACCTTCAGAAGGGAGAAAAGAGAAAGAACACCACAAATGTAAAAGGAAGCCATCCAAATGGATACCAATCATCCATAGAGATATAGGTCGTCCACATCACTAGAGGGTGTGGACGATCAACAACCACTTAGTAAAATTCTAAGTATTTTCCACTAATCACAATTGATTAGATTGCGATCTCTCATCTCAAAACGCGGGGTGAATTCCTCGAAATTCGCTCCACTCTCCCCCACTAAGTTCACACATCCTTCTTGATGTTAGTGATACCTAACAAGTAGACCCACTCTGAACTCTCTATAAAAAGGACCCAATCTCACTAGCCTAAGGTACGTTTTTACCATTCATCCACTCATTAAGCTTGAGTCCTAGAGAAAAAACTAACTTAACCATTGGAGGGTTTTTAGCCAGTTCATCCCGATCACCTTTGATAGTCTCTTTTCTTCTTTTCAAGTCATCCATCCGCCGTTGAAGTCCGGAGCATACAACCTACTGATTTCATACATCATCAAATGTTATATTAGAAACAATATTTAAATTATCCTATCAAATACCAATTGATTGAACCAACGACAAAGAGGTAATGATCTAAATTTTAAACATTGGCTAGACACCCATTTTTATTCTGTGTGTGTGTGTATATATATATATTGGAGAAATGAAGGTATTTAAAGCTCTTTGAGCACTTGAATATTTCCTCGAGTATGAGTAATCCTCCTACCTCACGAAAAAAGTATATTTTGTATCAAATGATACTATATCATCCATATCAAAATCGAATAAACAAGAGATATATGTGCAAAAATAACAACCCACTAACACATGTCTTTCATTTATTAGTAAGGTAGTTATTTTTTACAAACATGTCTCACACTTATTGAATTTTGATACTGCTGACTTGGTATCATTTGATACCAAATATCTTCTCCTATCCTCATACATACTAAGTTATTACAAAAAGAAATCCATTAGAGTATGAATTGTTAAAATTACTTTAAGGATAACGATTAAAATTGCCATTTCACATGCTTGATGGTCAAAGAATCATTTTTGACCAACAGAGAATGAATATCCACATCAATAAGATCTTCATACATACTAAGTTATTACAAAAAGAAATCCATTAGAGTATGAATTGTTAAAATTACTTTAAGGATAACAATTAAAATTGCCATTTCACATGCTTGATGGTCAAAGAATCATTTTTGACCAACAGAGAATGAATATCCACATCAATAAGTGATTCGAATCTCAACCAAGCACATTAGGATTTTGAGATCAGACCACAAGATTAAAAGATCCTGCAAAACTAAAGTTTCAGCAACAAAGTATTTTTAAAATGGAATTGAATAAGCACAATAATGAGTAATTAATTGAGATTAGTTTTTAGAGGAATTAATTATCATAATAACATGTTAAAATCTTGTTGGTTCTAACATAAAAGAATGACAGACATCAATGCATGCAATAAAACCTAATAGATAATTAGTTATTTTAATTATTAAATTAAATTAAATATTTTTCTCAAAATGAATATTAATTAATTGATAATTAGAAAACCCAACACTCTTAGGGTTATTATGGTTCCATAATGGCTCAATTTTGAAGATAAACTCATAATTATCCATTAAATATATCAGAAAAATCAAAGTTAAATTAGATATGCATGAACCAGAATCCAAGTGCAGCATACAAAACAAGAATTTCGGTACTTTGAGTGTAGAGTGTTGTATCTTCGCCTTTTGCTTGATTTTTCTTATGCTTTCATTTACCTTACCATTTTGGGGGGTTAAAATGAGTTAGATAATATTCAAAAGAATCCTTGGGCCTAATTCTGAGAGACCTCTTCACATCAAATAGAGGGGAAGTCCACTCATTTGGAGGGCCTTTGGAAGATAAATTGTCTGATATTGAAGAAATTTTCTTTTCATTTTGAAGTCCCTTTGAGCCATCTTCTAAAAAAAAAGTCCATTTGAGCCACAAATTTTTGAAGAAAAACCATCCATTTTTTATCTAAAATTCCATTCTCAAATTTTTAAAACAACCACCTTCCAATCTATCATCAATTGTTGTCTAAACCTAAACACAAAATACCTGAAATATGTCTCTGTCTCTCTGTTTTTTTTTTTTTTTTTTTTTTTTTTTTTTTATGTGTTTTAAGCATCATAGCCTTAGGCCCTTAGCCATAAAATTGCATATTCCCAAATCACGTAAAGGCACATTCATTCTTTATGGATTCAATCAGACAAGCCTAGTTTATTAGGCAAGTCTATATGTCGAATTCTAAGTTTTCACCACTTTGCCTTAAAGCTCGATTAGTACCTTTGCCTCTCAAATAAAGAGAGTGGGTTTGATAACTAAGTTCATGGTCCCCTTCAAAAGATACAAGGAGAGAGAGAGAGAGAGAGAGAGAGAGAGAGAGAGAGAGAGAGTATAGATTTCTAAGAAACCAAGACAATTGAAGTTAAGGTTCTTTAAAGCAATGAAAGTTTTGGAGATGTCATAAGTCATTATGCATAATACAACATTATATTGAAGTTACATTGGCAAGGAGTTCTTGCAAGAAACATTCCAATTACACATACATCAAAGAAACTAATATTTATAAATTTCAAAGTAGGCAACATATACAAGGGCTCTTGTATTCATATTTACTTTAACTGATAGACTCTTGTTCTCAAATAATGGGCATGTGATCAAATTTCGCTTACACCAAACATAAATAAGCAAGCAATTACCCAAGTGTGTATAAAATTCACGAGCCTTTAGTTTTGAGGCTTGGTTGTATTAGATCCTAAGACTCACCATCCGTGGAGGTGGTTAGATGCCCTCAAAACTCTTTATCTTGTGGGTCTCAAGGTTAAGAGATCAAATATTAGCATGCCTCACTATTTCTCGAGTGTCCTTATGGCTTGTCGAATTAGGGTATAAATTTACCATGGTAGTAATCATATCTACAAACTCCCTTTTTTTATTAATTAAAAAATATATAGTTTTAAATCCTAAGACTCCAGACCGATGTAGTCAAGATTGAGGTTAGTGGTGAAGGAGAAAGCCTTTTAAGAGATGTTGGTGAAGACTGAAGCGGATGCTTTTGAGGATTTTGAGACCATAGAGAAACTGGAGTTTTTCCCCTTGATTTTTGTTTCATAAAAATAAATAGGGGTCAAGTCGACAATATTTGTTCACTGGTCTAAAAAAATCTTTATCTATAGCAATTTTTTTTTTTCTTCGAAGGGTCAACAATCCAAATTTTCTAGGTTTATAATTCAAATTTTAATTCTATAGTTGCTGGCTACATTTAGAGCTTAATCATACATACTACATATAACGGTAACGAGTAATACCATGTATACCATACGAGCCTTGTTGGGTTTATCATTTGAACCGCTCCTTTCTATGTGCTAAGACAAAAACTCTTACCATCAAGCTACACCCTTATTTCAATATCAATCGACAATTGTATCTCATTGGATGTTCCTAAACAACATCTCGCAATTGATTTTCAGTTAAGTGAAAATTTCCAGTATGACAAGGACTTTTTTTTTTTTTTTTTTGAAAGACCAGTATGACAAGGACTTGCCGCATAAAGTCAGCATTCTTGGCCCAAAAAAAAGCTACTTATCAATAGAATTAAACACCCTGATTTTCATAGGAAAATATTCCAAGAAAAGGCGAATAAATGTCACCTATTTCACAAAGATAGTGATTATTTTATTTATTTTTTGGGACAGGGATAGTGCAATTGTTTTTGATCATATACTCGGTGATGATATTTGGGCCTGGATTACTGTGCAATTAACGCACCAAACAAAAATTGTAGGTCCATACCAACCGGCCCACTTGTTCAACCCACTAATGTCTCCTTTTTTCTTTCTTTCTTTTTTTTTTTTTATTATTATTTTTTTGGGGATAATTTAATGTCATTGTAAATATAAAAAAATATGGTAGCGAAAATATAATGGCATAAGAAAGGAACTGAAAATATTCCACATGGTCAAAGACTAACAACATGAGTTACATGACGGTTTATAATGCAATTGTGATTGTGAAGGGTTCGGCCATATCCTCACGCAACGCAGGTACTTCATGGACCAGTCTTTTAAGCTATAACTAGGCAGCACACTATATTGCTAAGCATGCCCAGTATCAGTATGGTGCAGAAGAAAGGATTCGGATTGAAGAGTATTGTAAACTAAACTGAATCTAGATTTGGCTAATGCTTTCCCTATGGAACTGCTTTCTATGGATTTTTTTAATGAAATTATATGATATGGGACATGCGTGTGTGTGTGCGTGTGTGTGTAAGAGAGAGAGAGTGAGAGAGAGAGAGACACTACATAAAATTAATTTTCTAGAGGTTTAAATGAAACTAATAAATGTATAATTTCTATGTAAATCCGGGCTAAGTCATCCATGTAACATAAAAGATGTTTCACATTTCAAAATGATACCCAAACTTCAGCTCAGGCCTGAGAAACCAGGCCTAAGGCTAACATTGTAAATGTGGAATCAGAGTCTTGACTTTGGTGGCCACAACTAGTGTAAAAGCCCTTCAAAAAAAAAAAAAACCTTGTGTAAAAGCCCAACGAAAGATGACAAGGTAGTTAATTGACCCAAATCCATAAGATGCATTAAAAAAAAAAATATATATATATCTATATATATATATTTATATATCTATATATATATATTTATATATCTATACTATACTACTATTTAAGGGGTTGCCCCTATTTGGACCAGATTTATTTTTGTTCCAAAATAACCCTACAGTCTATGTTTAAGTAGGGGCAAAACTTGGTAAATATGTTTTTTTTTTTACTTTTACTTAAAACACTACCTACAAAATAAGATCACACTCATGTTAGTTTCAAACTCTTCTTCATTATAATTTGTATTTGTTTCTTACTCAGATCCTCTCAATTTTATGTTCTTTTTCTCCCTTTCCCCCACTGCAAGAAAACCCTTACAAATTATGATGAAGAGCCTAGGCCAAGGTGTAAGGCTCTAATGTTCCCTTCGAGATTTTTCTTTAAAAAAAAAAAAAAAAAATCTAACTTCTATTCTTCTCTAAAAAAAATTTTTATAACTCAATAATCTCAAATCTGCTGTAGCTGGCCTTAACCAAATCAGGTACTTCCTCTTTATTTTCACTATAAATTCAAACTATTTGTTTGATTCCGATTTTGCTGTCTCCATTCGTATTTTATAATTTCTCATTCTTATTCGAATCTTTAATATATGTTCAGCATTAGATCTTAGATCTGAACTTATTTGATCTTCTTGATTATTGTTGAGGGCCATTTGTGAGAATCCAGGTAGAAAGAAGAAAAGCCCAATAACAAAGGCAGCAAAAAATTGGCAAGCAGATAGCAAAACCATGAGGCCCAAGGTGGGCTTAAAGAAGCCCGGAAAGAGAGAAATAACATACCCATGGGCAGTATATGATGTAGAAAAGTGAGAAAGGATCGCCACAGACCCAAAGTAATGCAAACTAAGAAAGTAAGGGGTTTATGGCAGGCCCACGAACCCCAAGGATGAGAATAAGGTAATTGGGCCAGGGAAGCCCAATGAAGTTAATAAAAGCTCATGGGAATGCAGAGTTAGTAAAAGGGTCAAGGAAGCCTAAAGAGAGCAAGTGGGTCAAGGATGCCTAAGAGAAAGATAAAAGGGACATAGGAGTCCATAAGTAGGAAAAACCAGTGGTCATACCAAGCCATTGGGGGAAAAGAGTAAATGGCTGGCCTAAAGAGGTCTAGCAGAATTGAGTCATTACAGTAGGAATAACTGAACAATATGGCAGGAAATGAGGGAAATCAAGAAGTGGGCCAAAGAAATATAAGGTCCATCATCAAATAAGGCTCAACTCCTAAGAGGAGCGGGAAATCAAAAAAGCAGCCCACATAAAAGGTCAAAGAAAACAAACGACAGGCTATACAGGCAAGCCTCCAGACCACGGAAGACGAATGGGCAGCAAGCAGATTTTGGACACATATGGAAGGAAGGCACGCGCAAGGCCCATGCACCACCAGCCTGTACCCAGTCAATACAGAACATGGTGAGGTCGGGGGTCAGAGATTCAGAGGGCATGGTTTGGTGGTGGGGAGAGGGGAAAAAATATATTTTTGAGGTTCCGACTCAGGCTCTTTTGGAGAGGTGTCCTGTTGGGATGACTTACTACCCAAAAGAAGTAAGCTGAGTTGGAACCACTAGGTGCATGCCATGAGGGATAGGGAGAGAGAAAGAACCCAGACCGTAGCAAGAAAGGGTGCCACGGCAGAAAAGCAAACAAAATACCCTTCTTTGTCCGGTGATAGGGGGTGGCACACAGACGGAACAATGATGGTCGGCCAGTATGCCCAGATTAGACAAAGAAGGTTAAGGGCTAAAACAGTAAAATCCGGTCATGGCAGACACTATAAAAAGAGGATCTTGCTGTGAACAAAAAAACAGAGCAACAATGGGAACCTTAACTAAGAAATAGGAATTTGAGGAGAAAAACCAAGAAATAGAAAAAGAAACGAGTAGGAAGGAAAGAAAAAAAACAACCAGAAAGAAAATAAAGTGAGAATTAGAACGGCAGGCATGCACCGGTAGATCGATTCCCTCTCTACCTCACGAAGTCCTGCTCTTTGTGAAAATCATAAGGAGCCTCTGTACATAAACCATTCAGGTCTGTTTCTCTCAGGGCAGTTAATCTCCACGGCAGGACTTTTCCTGAGAGATTAATTGTGTTGAGAATGAACGTTCTTTCCTTTCTAACTTTGCTCCTGCGGACCAAATTTTAGTTGATTTCCTAACATTTTGATTGACCCATACATATTAATACTTGTTCATTTTTGTTATGTTCTTTTCCTTCTGTAAAAGTGATTATTATTCATGTAGTTGTGTTTGAGGGTTGTTTGGTCATTTCCCACTGAGTGGCCAGATATTTTATTTATTTTATTATTATTATGTCTGTCTGCCACAACTTGTCTGAAACAGCTCTGCTTGTTGCAAGCACGTTCCTGGCAAACCTGGCCTAGTTTGTGCACAAGCCGGACCAACTTGAGCTGCAGCTGGACCGGTCCTAACTCCCTTATGCAGAAAACTTGGGCCTAGTGCCGCAAGAAACAGCCTAACACCGCTAGCACAGCCCACTACTTTACAATTATATTTCTATTTGTGTTTTGCAATGAGAATTAGAAAAATGGATTCATAAACCTCGACGTTTGCTATCTCAGGCAACATATATTGAATAAATTATTACTGTAAACGGTTACTTGTGATGGTTTGTTTGATTGTGGTATTGTTAATCATAATTTTTTCTAAATTTAGAATCCAAAAAAGAAAAAAAACTTTACTTACAAAAACAAAAGTTCAGTTCTAATTGTTTCGATTCTATTGATATGTCAATGTACATTGCACTTTTCTATTTTGTTTTTATAAAGATATTGCACTTAACTCTATTTCAAAGCATAAAATATATAGGCAAAGGAGAGTGATTGACAATATACAACCATATTACTAATATATTTGTAAAAAAAAAAAGCCACTGATTGGATCATTGGGCTTTAATGTGGACAGGTTTTTTGTGCTGGAAAATAGACAAAAGTGGCTACTTCTCCCGTTCTCCCTACTCCGTAATCAACTGGAAACAAAATTTTTGAAGCACAAGGTACAAAAACCACGAGTGGTGCAGGGTACAAGCAGTTGAAACTTGAAACAAGTTTATTTATGGGGCGGCTTTTCTTTAGATATTTTTGTCAATTTTCTATTCCTAAGCGGAAAGAGTTCTAATCAAGTTACAAAGTGCCCAGGTTTTTTGTCTTATGTATTGTATTAATGTAATAATTGTTTTGTTATTAGTGATAATTGTTCCATTTTTCTCAATCTCATCTCTTTCATATGAAATTATCCCTAACAATTGTTGCGCCTTTTTACTACAACTTCTTTTCATTTTTTTTTTTATGGAAATACATTTTTTTTATAAATTAAATGATATTATTGGTGATTAAGTACCTGCTAATGTTGATGGCCTTTCTTATAATTTTTTTTCTTTTAAGGATTAAATATAACTTCACAACTCCCATTTTTAAAAAAATTGCATATATTAGTGCCTAGGTTTTATTGACTTTGCCATATGTATTCTCTTAACGTAATAATTTTTTGTTATTAGTGATAATTATTTCATTTTTCTCAATCTCATATCTTTCATATGAAATTATCCCTAATAATTGTTGTGCCTAAATAATAGGGGGAAGTTATCTTTAAAGATAAAATTTAAAAATGATGGAGAAATCTGCTTTTAAAGATAAAATTTAAATAATAGACTAATTTTAGGGGTAAAACCTAAAACGTGGGTTTTTTTTTTTTTTTTTTTTTTTTTTTTTTTTTTTTTTTTCTTTAAAGATAAAATTGTAAAATCATGTGATTCTAAATAATAGGCAAACTTTTAGGAATAAAAATACCGGGTAAAAACCTAAAAACGTTTTTTTTTTCCTCTTTTCTTTAAAGATAAAATTATAAAATCATAGAAAAAATGGCTTCTAAATAATAGGCAAACTTTTAGGAATAAAAATACCTAAAACATGGGTTTTTTTTTTTTTGGCTTGAAATTGTAAAAAATATCAGAGCAACGTTCAAGGATTCACAATTTATTAACTGAAACAATAAAATAATGGATATTATTTTTCACCAAAACTCTATTGAACATTGCTATCCTTAAACAAAGCAATTTATCCTTGACAATATTGCACAATCCAAAAATCTGAGTCTCAACCGTAAAACAGAATAAGGAAAGTAAAAAAAAAATTGTAAAATAAAAAGAAAATTTAGGATTCTAAAATCCTAAAACAAGGGGTTTTTTTAGAAAAATGATATGTCTATAATATTTTTACAACATTTTTACAATAAATCCTAAGTGGCAGGTTGTTACTGGTTGTTATTGTTAGGTTAAAAAAGTAATCTCAATTCTAAATTCAAATTTGAAACAATAAAAACTAACTACCTAGAATTTGTTGTAAAAATGTTGTAAAAATATTGTGAACATAGCACTTCTATATTCTTTTTTTAATGTAAAACTGTGCTGGTTAGTAGGCTATTAGTAGAGGATTCTAAAATCCCAAAGTTTAGGATTTTTTGCTCGAAATCATAAAAAAAAATTAAAAAAAAAATACTACAAATTTTTAGTCTTAGGTACAGTACCTTAAATGCTGTTCCTTAGGTTATTTTCTTAAATTCGATCATATGGCTACTTAATTTAAAAAAAAAAAAAAAAATACTAGCTTCTGAGCACGCACGTGAGCACGTGCTCAGAGGCTCTTCTATTTTTTTGGGTAAAAATTAATCATATGCATAAATTATAATTTGGAATTAATATATTTTTCAATCACAAAAAAAAACCTAGGGGTGTGATGAGTGTCTCCTTTTTTTTGTGAGCGCGTGCTCAGAAACTGGTATATATAAAGACTTAAAGAAACCTACAAGGAGTTTCATAGAAATACTATATATTTTTTGCAAAAATACACTTAACACCCTTGTCATTTTAGTCTATTGACTTTGTTTGATTAATTGTCTTTTAGTCTAGTAAGCTTTAAAATTGTAATTTTAATCCATTAACCTTGAAGATTTGTCATTTTAGTCCGTTAAGTTTAAAATTTATCATTTTTAATAAGTTAATAAAATAATTTCTATAATTAATTGTTTAATGTTAAAAATGTCAAACAACATCTTTTTAAGGAGGTTAACATAAATTTTTTAAGGACAATGGACAATAGGACTAAAGTGACTGCGTTATCAAAGTTAATAAATTAAATTGACAAGTTTTGTTTCTCAAAAAAAAAATTGACAAATTTTAAACTTAATGGACTAAATTACAATTAATCAAAGTTATAGGATTTAAAGTGTATTTTTGCCTAAAATTTTCTTAAATATTCAATTTTTTTTAATCATATTCAAATATATATATATATATATATATATATATATATAGATCAATGCCCTCGCCCCACTTAAACCCTAGTCATGAATGGCGTAGAACCCCACGCAATAGTAACAAACTTTTGACTTGTGAGGTTTTTTGTTCTAGGTAGATAGTAACAGATTTTTGAACCACATACATAAGTCATCCCAAAACAATGTTATTACAACTGTGCTATGAGTTGAACCCCAACCATGTGAGAGTTAACTCTAAAACTTTTCGGCAAGACCATACAACTTGATGAGGAAAATTTCAGACATACCCTAGAAAGGGATGATTGAGGATTAGAAGGACAGATTGACACCCTAAGGGACGATCATTCCCCGAGGAATAATCAGTCCCTAAGAGATGATCAGTCCCATAGGGATGATCAAACCCCTAAGGGACGATCAGTCCTAACCAAAGACGACCCTATAAAGGATCATCAGGCCCAACAATCCCCAGTGCTAGGCCCGACGATCCTTGATGTCAAGATGACTCGTCATCTAGGGTTTCCCATGGATATATGGGGCCCATCTTTGCATCCTTATATGGAAATTACTTGCACACTACGGCCGAAGATCCTATCACACAATCAGATCTCTTATATATGGAAATGCGATCCCAAGTATCTTGGGACCTTTTCTTTCTACAAGGAAATTCCCCCAAATCAAGGGATTTTAGTCGGCTCTCTACCACTATATAAACTATAGACCTTACCGTTCTTGAGGTACGTGAATTCTCTCTAACTCTTATACTCTTAAATTCTTGGAGATTCTTCTATCACTGATTTAACTTTCAGAGGGTTTTTGACCGGTATCCCATAGGTGCCCTTTGATTGGTTTTCTCTTCTATTCTTCAGGTACCTCCATTGGCGCATGTGTGGACGATCAACTCACTGACGATTTTTGCGCATCGTCACAACCATATCACATAAAGAATTATACATACTAGAATCTTGAATTAAAATGAGAAAGTCATGGAGCACCATATATGACACTTTGCGAATTTGTTAGTGGAATAAGGTTTAATGTTTTATCATGTATGGAAAATACGATGAAAAGTTAAAACAAGACGAAGAATCACAAAATATTAGTCTTGAGTTTTGTTGAATCTATCTTTTAAAATGATATTTGCTCTCACTCATAAGAAAGTTTACTATTTTATTCCTAACAATTGTATTTATACAACAAAACTTGAATTAAGATTGCTTAGAATTTAAAGTCACGAGAATTATGGATTCTTGAGAGATTATATTTATATTGTTCGATATACTTAGAATTTGATTTTTTTAATATCATATTATATAAAATATGTATTTAAATATATTGTAGGGAGGTGGCTTATAAAGCCTAAATAAACATTGGGCCGTAGGTTAAAACATGCCCAAAACCTATCCTTCCGAAGTGGAAAGTCTCTCTATAGGGCACATACCTCGGAATACAAATTGAAGGTAACCAAAGGGTCAGCAAAAACCTCCCTAAAGTACTTGAACCTCGAACTCTAACCCAACGGAACCCACCACCTTAGATCTGTTCATGAACAACCATGGAAACCATCAGAGGTGGATCACTTCAACCATACTACCCATGTCAACCTATGTTTTGAGCTACCAAGGAATAGTTCTAAGGTGTACGTGGATATTTGAGGATGCTTTCTGGATCTTCCTAATAGATCTACAACAACCTACTTGACACACTTGCATTAATGCTATAGATATCTGATTAGGATAAGATAAGAAGCCCCAAAAGTCTTTATTCATCCTAACCTTGAGAAAATGAGAGCCTAATGGGATAGAAGGCTGCCCAACTAAATTATGACAACATGTGCTAAACAGCTAAAGTTCATACTTGAGAAGAAAATGAGGCAAATAAAATAATGTATAAGGATGAAAAAGGAGAGGGAGGGGGAGTCTAAAAGGAAAAAGACGGATAGAAATAGGGGTTGGTTGTTTTTTGAGATTTTGAGAGAGAAAAGAGAGAAGAGGGATACACAGTGAGGAATGTAACAATAAAGTTAGAGCAACAAAATCTTAGATACTATTTCACTAGTAACAAGTTGTTTGGTTCTCATTCAAATCCCCATTGTGGATTACAATGAACCCATAATAGAAATTAAGTAGGTTCCAGTTAGCTAAACTGGTAAAGTCTTTAATGGTTGAATAAGAGATATGATAAGAATGATTTAAGTGTTGCTATGATTTGAGTGGAGTGGACTAGGAGCTGTTGTGATTAGAAGTTGCTATGGCTGTGATCAAGAGCTGCTATGGCTGGGATCAGGTGCTGCTGTGTTGTTGTGTTGCTACCGTGTGTGTGTTGCTTTGGTAATTTGTTGTAAGCTAGATAGTAACTAATAAGTTGGGTAGTTAACAATTATAATTGCGGAATGTTCAGTTAGTTATAGCTGTGTCAAGTGATTGGATGGGCAGTTAGTTAGTTAGAGGTAGTTATAGTGTTGTATCATTGTAAACCATAGCATTGTCATTCTGTTACAAAGGTGTAATCTGTTAAGGAGAAGGCATTAATGAAGATTGATGTACAATTCTTTAATGGTTGAATAAGAGATATGATAAAAATGATTTAAGTGTTGCTATGATTTGAGTGGAGTGGACTAGGAGCTGTTGTGATTAGAAGTTGCTATGGCTGTGATCAAGAGCTGCTATGGCTGGGATCAGGTGCTGCTGTGTTGTTGTGTTGCTACCGTGTGTGTGTTGCTTTGGTAATTTGTTGTAAGCTAGATAGTAACTAATAAGTTGGGTAGTTAACAATTATAATTGCGGAATGTTCAGTTAGTTATAGCTGTGTCAAGTGATTGGATGGGCAGTTAGTTAGTTAGAGGTAGTTATAGTGTTGTATCATTGTAAACCATAGCATTGTCATTCTGTTACAAAGGTGTAATCTGTTAAGGAGAAGGCATTAATGAAGATTGATGTACAATTCTCTATTCCTTACTCTCTTTATTCTCTATCTCTCTCCCTATTTCCTTCACCGTTCCATTCATTCTCTAAGGAGGCCTAGTTCCCTCGAAGAACTATTAGAATTGCTCCCATCTTGATTAGGATAGGAACAAGCAAATTCCTATCAAGATTTGCGGTACACCGAAAACTGATTGATATCTTAATCTAATGATAAGGAGCTATCATGAGAAGATGACGTCATAGGTTGAAACTCTCTAAAAAAAAATTGTGACTATAAGTGCTAAATTAAACACGCTTTAATTTCATGCCACATACATAAAGTTGAATTGTTTTAAATAATCTTATAAACATTATTTTAGTAACTAAATAATTATAATTTGACCATTATAGATACATTTAAAAACAACAATAATACCCTTGAATATTTACTTTGGTGAAAATAGTTATTTTTGTTTAAAAATTAACTTTATTTAATTTGTTAAAAAAAGTGAAAAATTATTTAAGTATTATATTAGATATTCTCAGATATACAAGTTTTGTGGGAATAGATATTTCCTACCTAAAAGGTGGGGGAGTTAACTCTCATGTTTCATGAGAATTGAGATACTCGTGAAAGTTATAATTCTCAAGAATTTTGCCAAATGAACAATCAAATTTTTATGAATTTTCACAATTTAACAATTCTTATCCCAAATCCAAGCATAATGAATAGTCATATGTTGAATAAATTGTCAGGGACGTTTTTGCGACAAGGTCGAAAATGCGAGAATGGCCCAAATCTCCGCTTGGGTTCTTTAGAAGTGTTTATTGTGGAGAATCAAGTCTAAAATTCCAAATGTATAATGAACAAAAGGCTAATGGTGCTTTGACAAGAGAGAATCAAAATGATAATAACAAAAGTGCAGAAAAAACATAAAAACATAATAAGTCTGAAACTTCGACCCACAGTTAGCGAAAAGAGGAAATTAAGAGAGGTTGTGAGGAAGAGAGGGAAGGTTCCCCTGTACCCATATTTCCACCATTATGCTTTAGAATTTCGAGAATGTTAGCTGGCTGAATGGGCTTAACAAAAGTGCAGAAAAAATATAAAAATATAACAGGTTTGAAACTTCGACCCACAGTCAGCGAGAAGAGGAAATTGAGAGAGGTTGTGAGAAAGAGAGGGAAGGTTCCCCTGTACTCATATTTCCACCCCTAAGGTTCAAAATTGTGAGAATGTTTCCTGGCTCAGTGGGTTTTTTCTTTCAAGTTTCAACTCTAAGGGAAAAACGTGGTTGGTTCATTTTTGAACTGAAGAAAAAGTCTTATATTGAGTTTGGGGTGTTGTTAATGACTGGTTTTTTGATAGTAGAAGGGGCTTTTATCCCCCATGACACTAATTTAGTGTCTTGGCTTGGGTTGCTTTTGTTTAGGGAAGAGTTTGACATGCTTTTAACATGATTTGGGAAATAAAGGGGGTTTGCTCTAATTGGCTGCCCTTGGTTAGACATTTCAGATTATTGGAACACTTACTTAAGTGAGGGCTAACTGTTGGAGTTGGCCAATGAGAGCTAACTATGTTTTAAAGGTAAAAGCGGGTTAGGGTAGAAACTTTAGGTCACGGTTGGCCATAGCATAAAAGCTCTCTTGAGGTGGAAATTTCAGGTACAAGACTTCCTCCATGAGCCTGATATGCTACTGGTGTCCCTAGTCCACTTGGTAGCACACTTGGTTTGGGCTCATGCAAAAGGTTCGAAAGAAACCGACCCAAACCCTCCAAACCACACTTCCTCATTTTCCCCCATGAATCATATGGGCTTGGGCCATGCTTAAAAGAATAAAATAAAATATAATACATGAATTGAGCCCACAAGGAAGTCGGGCTTGGTTGAATTGAGCTTATAGAAAATGAGTCGTGAAAATGGGTATCAACATAATTACTATCCTAAATTTTATAATTTCCTTGCATATGAGTATTGTAGTAAAAAACTACATATAAAACATCTAAATATATAACGAAAAGACAACAACGAAAAGACACTGCTGAAATGTAAACATGAAGAATCATAGCCTTTAAAGTAGTGGTTAAAATTGTTACTAACCATTAGAAATAATCATCTGTTACTCAAAGCACACTTTTTTTTTTGGGTACAATTTGTAAAATCTAAAATCTCAAACAATTTTGCTAAGAACTTCGTTTTGAGTGAACAAAGGAATGAGGAAATAATTTGGGACAAGATCTAGAAGCTAAATCTGCAAGAGAGGCGTAAAATGATGCTATGGTGAGCTCTTCAAATGTTCTTACAACCAGAACTAAGATATTCAGCTCCATTCAAGGGTTAGACACAAGCTACCCTTTATGTGGCCAAGCTTTAAAGACTCTAATCCACCTAATTCTTCATTGCCCCTAGTCAAAGTTGGAGGGTTCAATAGCATGTGAGGCCTTCATACATATGCAAAACTCAACTAGGGACCTTATCAATCATTTTCTAAACCTCACAGCTGCTTTTGTGTGTCAAATTGATCGAAGATGATTTCATCCTCTTTGTAGCATTGGCCATGAATTTCATATGGGGAAAGCAAAATCAAGTTGTTCACGATGGGATACTTCCATCTATGCCATAAAGAATTTCCCTGCTCTTTCAAAAGCACAAAAAGCAAAGAATTGAATCCTAACTATCTTCAAGAGAGACCTCTCAGGACCATTCCACTTGAAAACCCAATCAAAATTAATTGTGATGCAACGATGTCCAAAAACCATTTGATGACATACTCAATTGCCAAAGATTGGATAGGATCCCTGGTATTAATATTTGAGAAAAAAAGAAGACACCATGGCCTTTGTCAAAGTAGAAGCGGAGGCCATCAAATGGTTAATCCAATTAGCAAAACAGTAAAGCCTGGGCAATTTTTTATGTAGAAAGTGATTCCAAGTTATGTATAGACTCTTGTTTGTTACCGTTGTTTAAATAACAGTTTTTAGTGTTTAAATAACATTATACATATTTTCACACACTTATCAACACACGTATTTTCAAAAAATACAAATAACTTTATTAGAAATCTCTTACCAAATGGACAAATGCCTTGGCATTGCTCCTCCTTGGTGAATATCCAACCTAATTGAAGAAATCCATATAATCTCTCTGGATCATTTGAGTCCTATTTCTTCTCTTGGGTTTTTAGAGAGGCAAACTCCTTGTCCCATGACCTAGCCGGTGGGCTTTCTTGGAATTGCACTCAAGCAAATAAAACTGTGTTACTTTTATAAATGATAATGAATGAAAGGACTAATTTGATAGAAACATTAAAATTTAAGCATTGAAATGACAAAAAAAAAAAAAGGTACAAAAATGAAAATTCACCCAAACTTAAATACATGTGATTTGGAGTTTCCCTCCCTTTTGTTCTCGAAAATTGAGTAAGCCAACCTAACACCATGTTTTAGACTTCAGTGGGATGGGTTTGTGTTGACCATGTTTTTCATGGTTAAAAAAGAAACCCTTACCCATAACCCGTTTTCATCATTTGGTTTGGATCCAATTTTAGTCAAGTTTTAGGTAGATAATAATGTGGTACACATTCTATAAAAAAAAAAAAAACTTGGGACTAAAATTATATGGACCACAATACAAGATGTGACAATACATTTCACCAAAAAAAAGAAAAAGAGTTTCTCAAAAAAAAAAAAGAGTTTCCTCGAAGTCGACAAAACTGGAGCAGTGTGGAGACAATACATAAACATGATACGTGTAGATGTAGTAGACTCTCAAGTCTTCAAAAAAGTGAAGAAGGGGCACGTTCCCGCAATTAAGACAAAATCGAAGGGCATTGAGTGGAAATCCCTAATATTTAAATGACAGCGACGCAGAGAGAAAAGAGAAGCCAGCAGCCAAAAAAGCCAAACAACAAAGAGCTATCTATCTCTCTCTCTTTAATAGACCCTTCTTCTCTCTTTTGTGGTTCGCTCTCTTTCTCTCGCTCTCGCTAGCTGTGTCCCTGGGTTTTCTATAGTGCGCTTCTCACACAATCTCATCCTCTTACAGATTCGTTGTCTTCTTCTCGATCCCCAAACTGTAAGTCCTTTTTTCCTCTAATCTCCAGCCCTAATTTCTGGATCCTTCTACTCCTTTCCAAGATCCCTAATTTTTTTTTAAAAAAATTTATTTATAAAACCTCAATCTGCTTTAATTTTTATTTTTTATCTTCTCCAAAATTTAATAAAAAAATTTGTGTTTGAAAATCGAGCCTATCGATTTGCTTTTTGATTTGGATGTTGCATGTCAACGATTCGGGAGTTTAGGTCGTCGATCTTGATTTTTTATTAATTAATTAATTAACATTTCTATTTAATATATGTGATTGGTGAACTTGCTCTGGTAGATTTTTATTGAATGATCTGTGATATATTTGCGGCGATGATTATTGAATTTCATTTCTTTTTTGTTAATTTAATTTTTAATATTTGATCGGAAAAATGCCGATATGTTGAATAATTAGGGCTTTTAGGATTTGAAATTGGATTTTTTTTTGCAAAAAAAGAAGGGCTTTAGCAGTGGTTTGCAGATGCCTTTGGGTTAGCTTGGGCATTTTCTTCAATTTTTTTTGTAAATTTTGGAGTTTTTCTTTAATATTATCTTTGTTGCAATATATCATATATTTTAATGTGAATGTGGACCAAGTAAATTGGGCAATTGATTATCAGTAGCTTCCAGCTATGAGCTATCAAGAATTTCCGTTTTTACTTTCCAAATCTTAAAAAAAAGAAAAAAAAAAAAGGGAAAAGTGTTTATTTTGTGTGCGGAAAGTGAAGGATTTAGCCCCTGGATCAAGTGGGTTCAGTGAAGTGATGGGATTTTTATTATTTATTTATTTTTGCGCTTGATAATTTAAAGGCTTTAAATTTGCAATTGCTGTTGTACCAAAACGAGAACAATGAGTTTTTATTTGCAAATTGAAGCATATTGAACATGTTGGTTGTACAGTTTTGTTGTTAGAATATTTAAATTTGTGTTTTTTTTTCCTGAATTTTTATCAGGCAATCATGAGTGATGAAGGAGAAAGGACTTGTCCTCTCTGCGCAGAAGAGATGGATTTGACTGATCAGCAATTGAAGCCGTGCAAGTGCGGCTATGAGGTTTGATACTAATTCCTGTTTCACATTTCTAATAAATTTGCTTTTCTTAATGTTATTCTGAAGCTTTGTCCACTTTGTCACAGATATGTGTTTGGTGTTGGCATCACATTATGGACATGGCTGAAAAGGATGACACAGAGGGGCGGTGTCCTGCATGTCGTTCGCCTTATGATAAGGAAAAAATTGTTGGGATGGCTGCAAGCTGTGAGAGGTGATTATTTTTTAAACATTGTATATGCTACTGCCAAGAAATTGATAGTTCCATTTGTTTTTCTGTTTTCATTTTATTTTAATATAAATTTCATTGCAGGTTGGTGGCCGAAATCAGTTTCGAGAGGAAAAAATGCCAGAAGGCGAAGACCAAATCATCTGATGGACGTAAGCAACTTAGCAGTGTTCGAGTGATTCAACGGAACCTTGTCTACATAGTTGGCTTGCCTCTTAATCTGGCAGATGAAGATGTACTCTCTCTCTCTCTCTCTCTTGTGTATATCAGTACCTTTTCAGTTGAGTTTTTTGGAGGAGCATTTGAATATTTCTTCTTTAATGTTTTATGCAGCTTCTCCAGCACCGTGAATATTTTGGTCAGTATGGTAAGGTTCTAAAAGTGTCCATGTCTCGGACAGCTGCTGGTGTAATTCAACAATTTCCAAACAATACATGTAGTGTGTAAGTTTCTTAATGTCTGTTTTGTTTGGTTACCGAACGCACCCAGTGTGAAACATTCTGCTATTGCTGTTTGAAATTTTATTATATAAGTTTTTACCTGGAAGTGTAAAGTAAAAGTGTTGCTTAAATTTTTATTATATATGTATCATAATTTGTCTTTAGTGTATTTAGCTTATACGATTTTTTCCCCTTGTCACATTTATGGTCTCCTGTTCCATGGGGTTTTGAGCTGTTTAATATGTTTAATTTTTATGTGTTTTTTATTAACTTTTTCAGAGTTATCTGTATTATTCTTCTTACTAAATATCAATTCATTCAGATATATTACTTACTCAAAAGAGGAGGAAGCAATTCGTTGTATTCAAAATGTACATGGGTTTATTTTGGATGGTAGACCGTTGAGGTAAGTGCCTGATTATGTTTTTTTAAACATGCTTCTTTCATCATTGGGTTGGATGAATATGCACCATTGTAGTTGTATGCTTAATAATGTTCGAAGTTTGTATCAGGGCTTGCTTTGGGACTACAAAGTATTGCCATGCTTGGCTGCGAAATGTGGTATGAATCATTACTTCTAGATTGGTCTTATGACTTATTAGCAAATGTTTTTTTTTTCCCTTCCAAGTTTAGCGTAATCTAATTGGGTATGAAACATCTATTTGGTACAGCCTTGCACCAATCCTGATTGTCTCTATTTGCATGAGATTGGTTCTCAAGAGGATAGTTTCTCTAAAGATGAAATAATTTCGGCATATACAAGGTATATTTATGATTTTGTACTGTATAGTAATTTTGAAGGTAAATTTTTTTCCCCCTAACCTCTTCCTATGGTGCTGTTTAATGTAGTCAAAGACCTACCTCATTATAATGCATATATTGTCTGTTTGGCTAGGGCTTATAAGCTGAGCATTTAGCTTGTATGTACAACTTTTTATAACCTAACTTTTTTCTCACTTTTTCGAAGTACATGTATACTTTAGCACACTTTCGACAAAAAGTTTCCAGCAAAAAGCTAAATAAGTTGTTCCCAAATGGACTAGTGAAACCTAAATATCAGAAATATGATAATTCTAGACCATTTGCTTGGAGTTATTATTGTAACAATTGGAAATTCCACTAGTGGGATGGGTAAAAATGAGATTAGAATTCTGAAAGGCTTATATCTAAGAGTGCATGCTTGTCATTTCTAGAACTGAATAGAAATCTCAAGTTATTGGTGAAGTATAGGATGTGGTTAGAGTTTGCGTTTTTAAATTGTAAAAATTTGGTAGGAAATGCAGCTGAAAAGTTGATTATATATGCATTTAGGTGCTCATCTTGCAAAATCTTTCAAATGATTTTCCTGCTTTGTGCTGCTTGATAGTTATGTGGTGCCTTCATTGCATGATTAATTAACTTGCATGGTGTTTTTAAAGGAGTAGAGTTCAGCAAATTACTGGTGCTGCAAACAATATGCAACGGCGTGCGGGGAATCTTTTGCCACCACCAGCAGATGAATATTGCAGTAACAGTTCTGCTTCTGCTGCAAAACCTATTATCAAAAGTACAAGTGTAAGAGAATACATCATAAAATCATAAGCATTTTGCTTTACACTAAGCATAAAATTATCTGGATTTTACTTTATTGTTGTTATTGTTGTTGTTGCTTTTATATAGTTGTGTTGGTATGTGTGCATGTGTACTTTTCAACAAAGCAACCCAACACTCAACAAAATTCTGACTAAATTATGTTTGATCTTCTCTAAACAACTTTTGAAATTAATTTAGGTATGGCCTTTTCTACAAATTCTTTGATTGACTTTTCATTTATTTATAGTTATTAAATAAATATGTATCATATACAATATTTTTAATCGAAAATATTTATGCTTATATGTACGCTTGATTTTCCTAGAGTATATATGAATAAAGTGGAGGGTGAGGTCATTAGTTCAGCACTTTTTTATAATTTTTTTATTGGTAAGTTATTCACAGTTATTGGTTCAGCACTCATTGAATGTGTGTAACTGGCTAATCAAGATATTTTGGCTTGAGGATGTTTAAGACGATTTGATCAAGACAATCATCGGCTTCTCGCATTCATACTCAAGCAGGTGTTGTAATGTAGGATAGGATCAATGATATTTTGTTATTAAGTACTCCTGTCCAATTATGTTTGTCCACTTTAGAAATTCAACTTTTCAAGGGAATATCATTTAATGCATTCTCTTTGAAATAAAAAAATTTCAGTTTTCGAAACTACCATTATTTAACTCTAACAAAGCAAATAAAAAAGAATTATTGACTTTCCAAATAAAGTAAAGGTTAGGATGGGAAGGTATAAAGATTGTGGTTATCGACTTTTCACAATGGACAAGTATTTTGGGACATCCCAAATGGCTATGGTTGGGACCAGAATTCAGGAAACATATAATAATTATTAGTGCTAAAGTTATATCTAGTGTTCATGATATTTAAATATCCAGCTTTATGATTTGACTCATAGAGATGTATGATTATGATTCTCCACCGAACATTACTCCATGCAACATAGGAGTGAATGGATGATGTTATTAGTGAATATATGGGATTTATAGAACATTAACTCTTGTTATTCAGCTATCATAATTGTGATGGAAAACATCAGCATCTATGTTGATGTTAACTGAAATTGGTTACATTTATCTAGCAGAATGTGGCAAGTGTTGTTAGAGTTTCTCCACCAAATTCAAGTTCTGGTAGCCCGGTAGCGCTCCCTCCTGCAGCCTCATGGTATGCAATTTTGCTGGGTTTGGCCTTAATTTTGTTGATCATAATTACTTGTCTTAAAAATTTGATTACTTGTACCAGGGCAACACGTGCTCCAAATGGCCAGCCACCAGCTGCCAGTATAGCATGTGCAAATGGGCCTTCCAAACAGAAAACTGAAGCAGTTAGTAGTACATCAGTATTTTCATCAGCAGTTGCAGGCACAATTCAGGCTTCCACATTGCATGGTGATGGCAGCAAGAAGCCAACATTAAATGAAGATATTCAAACCATAAACCCTCAAAGTAAATCCGAATCATTGAAACCCTTGAAACAGCATACAAGTATGGATTGCCTAAGCAATCCAACTGAGAAACTTGCCATACCGGATGGAACTCATGCTTCTTTATCATTGAGCAATGAGTTATCTTGTCCACCAGCATCCAAGGACAATGATGGAGGCATTAATATGCCACCAGACATTACAGATTCTGCTTATAATACAGGGCATTCTTGTGCTTCTGTTCCTGAAAAATTAGGGGTGGTTGCTAGTGGACAGATTCAGAACTTATGTTCTGTTATGTCTTCGATAAGCATTGATGGAATTGCAAGAGATGAACACTCTGGTGTAGTCAGACCTAATAGTTCAGAGTCTGATCCTGTTTTGATTAAAGCGCCTGGAATTCAAGGGTTACAGCAACATTATGCTGAGCAATACAGAGAACCTGCAACCACAACAGTTGGGAAAGCTACCCCAATTAATGGGGTGTATGCATTAAGTGAACAATGTGACTGGAGATCAGATTCAAATGGTCAAGTAGCACAGGATAATGCTTCTGAAGTGGAAGACGATGTACTATCTTTTGATAGTCAAAGACTCAAGGATCCGGAAGTTGTGAGTAGGGCTACGTATTTGCCTAATTCAGCTAATTCACTCCATGCTTCAAGGTCCCATCCATTGCCACATAGTGAGGTATACGGTGCAGTTAGGTTAAACACTGATCATCCAATATCTTTGGATAATAGAATTAGTGAAGGCTCACATCTACATTCATCTAGCATTTCGGTATTATCTAATGGTTTCCCTGAGAACTTGGTCGGCAATGCCTCTGGTTTGGATAGGTCCTTGGATCGCTCCTTTTTACTTCCAAATGAAGAGAGAAGAAATCCGATGGGACGATTTTTGGGTGATGTAGCTAATGGTGACAGCAATGCTGTTATTGATAGAGGAGAGAGCAGTATAATCTCAAATATATTATCATTGGACTTTGAATGGAATGAATCGTTGGCATCCCCTCAGCGTCTAGTTAAATTGTTGGGTGAACGAGATAAAGAGTCTAGTTCTCTCAAAATGTCAAGTTCTTGGAAAGGACAAAATAATAATAATCAGTCCAGGTTTTCTTTTGCAAGGCACGAGGAATCGAGAAATCAAATATTTGATGTACAACCATCTTTTAATGCAATCGAGCAATTTCCAAAGAGCCGTTCATATAGCCAGGATTTTGCTGAAAGAGATATGTACATGGATAAAATTGGAATTGGCAATGGTTTCTCTTCCCGAAATTTTGAAGAATCTGAATTTCTTACTAGCAGTCATCCTGTTATCTCTTCTAGTAAGCTTTCTGGTGAGTGTTGTTTTACATTTCTTTGAATTTTTATTTACCTCCTATGATTTTATGTTGGCAAACCTAAGTTATATAATTGCATCTGCTTTTGTGTGATGTCTTCTTGATCATCGTGGTTCTATGTTTGTAAGCTTCTGCTTGCCATTATATTGATAGCTTGTAATTTGTAATTAGTCTGGTTGTGCTTCCTCACGTACATGAATGAGTCTAGATGTTGATTTTGATCATAAATGTATATGTTTTGGGTATTTTCTACATTTGAATTTGGGGCTGCTGTAAAGTTGGCTAGGCAGTGCTTCAGTCATTGGTGTGTGTTGAAGGAATTTGTTCCAGTTCCTCTGTTTTGTTGTGTGTGGCCCTATTAAGCGATTATGCCAGCTATTTGTGTGAAATCTCCTGTATCTTGTCTTATACTAGCACTTTTGTTTTATCATTTGATGAAAATTCATAATATATCTCTGTTTCCTTTTAACAATCTTTTTATTAGGTTCAATGTGGTATTTCTCTTTGCTGGAAGGGAAAAAAAAATTGACATGTTGACCTTTATCAATTTTGCCTTGAATTAGGTTTTTGATATCTAATATTTTTGCAGAATTAGAGAAGTGATTCTGCTATGTAGTTCAATATTTCTGGGTGGAACTCAGTTAAATAACACATCCTTAATTTACTGTTGAAAGCTACCACATGATCTCCCCCTCTCCCCCCCCCCCCCCCCCCCCCCCCCCCCCCCCCGCGGCGCCCTCCCAACCCGAGAGAGAGGGCTGTTTGTTACAGACATTTTGTTTTGTGGTGTGCAAATAGATTAGTCACTACTTATCAAAAGAAAGAAAATGCTGTATGACTAGTTTGCCCTTCCAATTCTAAAGACTGCACTATGTTTGTGGATTCTATGATTTGGGGGCATGGAAATATCTTTAATGCTTTGACATGTACACAGGATGTCATACATGTCAACTTCAGAGTTCCCAAAATCCTTTCCGGTTTGCATGTGAAGGTGTCAAAAAGATTACAAAACACCTACCAGTAATATATTTTCAATCCTAATAGATCTGAAAGTGAAATAAGATCTTTAGGACAGTTCGTTTGCCACATACTAGATATGGATCTATGAGTCCAGTTACTCCGCGTGAAAAGGCATGCATTGTGCATGTCTAACATGGTTGAACAATGGTGGTGATCATCTTGGATTTTTTTTTAACTGCTGGTGAAAGTGGATGGCATAAAATTGGTTGTTCACTTGTTATGGTTATGCCAAAAGTTAAATCTATTGGATATTTTCTCTTTATTCTACGTTAAAAAACTTAAAAACAATTTTGGTTTGTCATGTGATATAATGTGTATATGTGGAAATGGTAATTTTGTGCCTACCATCTCTTCATGTTTTTCTTACCATTGTTTATCAGGTGTTTCGAGAGCACAAATTTCTGCCCCTCCTGGATTCTCAGTTCCAAGCAGGGCCCCGCCCCCGGGTTTTTCATCTAATGAGAGAGTGGACCAAGCTTTTGACCCTATGGCTGGTTAGTTATAATATAGTTTGTGCTGATCTTTTAACAGATTGTTATAGATATATTCTGTTCAAAATGATAAAGTATTACTTTTGTATTTTTCTTCTCAGGAAATCATCTGCTTGACACTTCCTCCTTGTTGAGAAATTCCTATCAGGCACCTACCTCTGGAAATATTGGTAATACCGGGGATATTGAGTTTATGGATCCTGCAATTTTGGCTGTTGGTAAAGGGAGAATTCAAGGTGGGCTTGGCAATCCGGGCTTGGACATGAGATCAAATTTTTCCCCACAATTAAGTGCCTTTGAAAATGATGCAAGAATGCAACTATTGATGCAAAGATCACTCTCCCCGCAGCAGAACTTAAGATTTTCTGACATTGGAGATAATTTTTCTCACCATAATGATTCTTATGGCATTTCCTCAAGGCTTGTGGATCAACCACAAGTTAATAATATATCCCATTTTGCACAGCTGCCCCTCCAACAGTCTAGAAGTGCGCATATGTCTAATGGCAACTGGGACAATTGGAATGAAGTTCAAAGTGGAAACAGTTTGGTTATGGCTGATCTCCTAAGAAATGAAAGATTGGGATATAACAAATTTTACAATGGTTATGAAGATTCAAAGTATCGGATGCCCAGTTCTGGTGATCTCTATAATAGGACATTTGGGATGTGATCTTGTCGCTTATAAGAATGATCTATCTTTTACTTGGCTGGCAATATTATGCTTAAACAGAAAAGCGAAAATAATCTTTTGCAATTTGGTGGCACTTTATTGAGAGGATGTACTGACTCATAACTGGTCTCGTTGGGCAGCCTGATGAAGGATCAATCTCCCGAAAAATGTGGGGTCTGGTTGCCAGTCGGTAAGGATGAAATATTATTTGCTTTTGGATAATAGTTTTCTTTTGGGTGGCTGCATAGATTTTGTGCTTCACTCTTATCCCTTTCTTTTCCACACACAACCAAACACCATTTCTGTTCCATGAGGAAGCATATACATTTCTGTTTCTCCCAACACTTCCTCTCCCCCCCCCCAATTTGAGTATTCTCTTTTGATTTTTGATTCCAGATGGACACTTCAAAATATCTTTTAACCTTCCACTTCAAATGTTAGCTTTCACCTGCAAATCCTGATTTCAAAATTGTGGGACAGAAATTGAAACTAATTTAGAATTTTAATGGCCTGAGTTCATGCCTAGTATCCAGTATAAATCATCTGATATCAAGGTGTTTGCATTTTCCAATGCTCTGAGAACAACCTTTTTGTTCTCTTACGTTCCCTTCATTAGGAACCGTATGGTTTACAAATCAATGGCTTTTCATTGTTAATTTGGGTAATTGAAATTTGTTCTCTCTTATTTATTGTTGTATATCATTTTTCTACATCTGCAGGTGAACGAAGCTGCGATTCTACAAAGTAACATGACATTGTAACATTTGATGGATGGGAAAGGGTTGTTATTAAGTGAATGCTTTTAATGATCTAATTGGCAAGCAGACGCTCCTGATATTTTCTCCTAGTTTCAGAAAGAGTTGAAGTCAATGTTGCTCTCACTCACCAATTAAGCGGATGGAATCTGACCTTAACTTGTTTTTTTCTTTTCTTTTTTTTCTTCTTTCTTTTTTTTTTCTTTTTTTTTCTTTTTTTTTTTTTTTTTTTTTTTTAATTTTTAAAAATTTTGAGTTCTATACTACTACTACTGCCTTCACAGTTCTACTACATGTATGAAGTGGCCGGACCCTGAGTGGTTTGAGTTTTGGGGGAAAAAAATGCCCCTTACAGTTTTACAATATGACAATCTTATCACATGTTTCTTCTACATTCTTTTGTGGTTTGGATGTATACGTGTTTAGATGTTTCGAGTCTTCTGACTTGTCATGCTTCATGTTTCAAAAATTGTTGAATATATTTCTCTAAAAAAAAGGTCAAATATACATTGCTAGTCATTAAAATTGGGACAACACCTTTGATTTGAGTGCAATTTCAACTGCTCTCGAAGTATACAGTGGACTCTTGTAATAAATGTTCTAATAATGATTAGTGTTTCAAAAAATTTCATGAGGACGATTTAGTTAGTAGAAGTAAAATTTATATTTATATATTGTGGGTTAATGAATCCAACCATTTTACATCAAAGTCTGATCGAATAATTTTTCCCCAATAGTCAATTCACATCATAATATCAGTTAGGTCTGGTCTTTCTACATCATCTGTAATTTCTCTTTGGTAATGAAAGGTTTATGAGGTTAAAATTTGTGCTGTATATATTTTTATAAGGTTAAAATTTGTGCTGTATTCCCTTTAGTAAAAAAGAAGCGCAGTAATTTTAAGTTGTATATAAAGTTTTTTTTTTTTTTTTGACCAAAGTTGTATATAAAGTTAATTTAAGTATTTTATATAAAAAAAAGGTCTTAATAGTTTATATAAATTTCTCACTTACGGGTGTTTATGCAAGTGCCAGATAATTTAAATAATTTTGACTTTGATATTTTCTAGTAATTCTTTTCATGATGAATGCTAATGATGAGAGGCATAATCATAATTATTAACTTCAACGGAGAAAATATATATCTCTTTCTATTTTTCATTAAAAAAAAAAAATTAAACTCTATTGAATATTGTTTATTCATTTAAGTTGTGTACTACTAATTAAACTTTATTAAATAATTGTACTATATCCACTATTATAACCAATGGAACCTCTTCAAACTCAGCCAAAATAATAATAATAATAATGGAACTTGCTCGAGTCGTACACAGGTATAGACTCGTAATTATTGAGTTTAATAGAATATAATAGATCTGCATTTATATCCATAGCGATATTAAACTCCGTTTACAATAAATTAATACTTATTGTTGTATCAACGAATAATAATTAATGCATCTTCTCAGATGCATTTAAATTTCCACCACATTGTTGAGGAAATTTGAATGCTCTAGTCAGGTTAGAGATAAAGCAGCAGCCATGCATCGACCTCGTCTGTGGTTTGTTAAAGCTTTATTAGGCTGACTGGAGGTGAAATATTAATTGCGAAATCAGTGTTCAGAAAAGTCATGCAAGAATTTTGCTTATATATATCAACAAAAATTTGAAAACTAGTTTTTATTTTTTATTTTTTAAAAAAAATATGATTTTATACGTGGTTGTATTGGTAATATAATTGGCTTATTGGTCAATTATAGGCTTTGCCGGGTTCTTGAATGACACCGCAAGAAATAAAGTAATTAAATCTTTAAGTGTGAGGATGAAAATTCAAAATTAAAGCAGTGTAACCGGCCCAAATCCTAAAGACCTCGTGGTTTTGTAATTGATTCGGCCCAAAGGTCCAAGTAATTTTCTTTTCATATTCTACTTCTCCGTTCTTTCAATTTTATCTCCTTTGTCTTTACCACAAAATTTAGGTTGACGAATAAAAATAGTTTTTTTTTTTTTTTTTTTTGGTAAAACATGAAAGTTACATTAAACTTAGGAATTAACGAGTTTGTTACAACACATATTTGCTTTATCAAAAGCTAAAATATTATCCACCACAGGCAATGGACACAAAAACACAGTAAAGGAAGACGAGGAAGTCACTCCCAATTTTGCCAATGCATTAGCGCATTGATTAGCTTCATGGTAGGCATGAACAATCTGTTTATTGGGTATTTCCCTCAGCAGGTTCTTGCAATCAGTCAATAAAGGTTCCATACTGTTATTTGTCATGAACAAACTGAAGCACAACACTCAGCGCATCAAGTTTAATGACAAGGCTGTTGAGCCCCATTTCCTTTGCCATCACCAATCCACCTCTTAAAGCCCAAAGTTCAGCCTTGCAACTGTTAGTGCTCCCAATTGGTCTTGCATATCCCTTTAGCCAAAACCCTTCATGGTTTTTGATCACACCACCTCCCCCTGCCTTACCTGTTCTTCCCATCACAGAACCATCTGAATTGAGTTTTGCCGCCCACCCCTCAGGTGGTTTGGTCTAGCCAACGGGAATGACAGACTTAAGTTTCTATACCTTGTAATTGATACCCAGTGAGAAGAACTCAGCGCTTTCTTTGATACACCTCATGTGACTCGTGTTATCCACCCTTCCCGATCTAAATGTGACTTCATTCCTGTGGAGCCAGATATGCCATATCCCCATTACAAACAAAATTTTCCACGGCAACCCCATTATATCAGATCTGATCTCTTTCTGGCAATTGATCTCAAGCCACTTCCCAAAGAGTAACTTGAAAGAATCCCTCAGGCATTGGGGAAATTTCAAATCCTACCAAAACCTTTGTGCTACCTCACAGCTCCTTAGCAAGTGCTCAATTGTTTCATTGCCTCTTTGACACAAATTACACATGGGGTCAATATTTAAACCCCTTGAACCTAGAATGTCTCCAGTTGGCACACTATTATGTAAACATAGCCACAAAAAAAACTGAATCTTTGGAGGAGCTACTACCTTCCAAACCCAAGCTATCGGATTTGTCACTAGGTTCAAAGGATTTAAATTTCTTGCCAGCATGTAAGTTGATTTCAAAGAGAATACGCCATCTTTGGAAAAAGCCCAATGAAGAGTATCTTCTGTGTATTGGTTTAGAGACAATGGTGTAGCTTTAATTACACTAAGAACTTGGTTTGGTAACTCAAAAGATATACTTTGGCTTATCCAAGCACCTTCATTATCAAAGCATTGGTTAACTGTAATCTGCTCTTCAGTCCGGTTCAGAGGTCCCTCAATGAGGTTTTGAAGCTTGCCAATTGGAAGCCAAAAATCCCTCCAAACATTGATTGACTCACCATTCCTCACAGCCCATTTTAGACCCTTGACATATATTGGGCCACCCTTTTTGCAGGCAGTCCAAACACTTGAGTAAGGGGCTGATCTTCTTTGCTCCAACCTATGGGGAGTGTAAGGTTGAATTTATTCAACCATCTAATTGGCTTTATTCCGTACCAAATTTGCTTGTAATTCAGCATTTAGTAACCCTGTATTTAGGTGGGTTTGTTGTAAGGGTAGTGAGTGAGATAGAGTGAAGATTGCTCAAGAGTGTGCAAGAAAACAGAGACTCGCGGCTGGGACTCGCGGGTGACTCGCGGCTGCAAGCCGCCAGAAGCAGCACACGTGCCAAGCATGCTGGAAGATGAATAGTCATGCTAGCTGGAGCACTACAGGACAAAACAGGACAACTGGCCATACGGTTAACTCACGACTGGATCTTGCGACTTAGTCAAGCCGCGAGCCACCCCTGTTTTGTAAAACCTGACGTTTCACATTCTTCTCCCACTCCAGTATAAATACCCCTTTTACCCACGATTGAAAGAGAGCTTCCAGAGAGAATTTTGAGAGAGAAACCCTAAAGAAAAACAAGATTGTTTCACCCACAATCTATACCTTAGAGTCTTTTCAAATTCCTCTACTCTCTTCCACTCCATTGTCAAATCCTTGAGAGGTTTTATACCAAACCTGGTTCTCACCATTATCATCACTGTGAGACAGTTGTTTGGATTTCTGAGAAGCAGTTAGGAAGGAACTAATCTTCATTGGTTGATGCTACGGTCTAGTAGTGGAATCCGGGAAGCTAGAAAAGAAAAAGGTTCGGCGCAACCTCGTTGGAGCAAGAAGCTTGGAGGGCTTAGGTGCACTGGGTAGATTAGGCTTGGAGGGTCTATTGCTGTCCTTGTATCCCAACTGTATTTTCTAGTGGATTGTTTACCGCTTGGAGGGCGGCGGAGAGGTTTTTCGCCGAGGACTTCGGTTTCCTCTTCGATAACATATCGCGTGTTGTCTTTGTGTTTGCATCTTCCTTCCTCTCTATCTTTGCCTTTTTATTATTTGCTGTGGTTTTATTTTGTTATGGCTTAGATAGTCTTTAACCAATTTCGTATTATAGCATGTGTTAAGTTTCCGCACACTAGTTGTTTGACATATTGCTTGTATTGGTTAAGTTGTAATTTGGGGGTCTAAACGTTCAAAGGTGTTTTGTACACGTTTTTGAACTTTCAGGGAGTTAGGTATTTAGCAGCCAACATTTGAGCCCAATGCGCCCCTTGATCACTTGCCAACCTCCAACACAGTTTAGCTAGAATAGCAAGATTCCTATCTTTCATGGAATGAAGACCCAATCCACCCAACTCTTTAGGTAATGTCACTGTGCCCTAGTCAACCATATGCATTCTTCTTTTCTCCTTAGTTGAACCCCAAAGAAAGTCTCTGATAATCTTGTCCACTGCATCACACACTTTGGTAGGTAAGGCTTGGCATTGCATATAGTATTCTGCTACTGGTGCAGCTGCTGTTTTGGCAAGCACTAACTTCCCTGCCCTCGATAGTAGCTTAGTCTTCCAGCCAGCAAGCTTGTTTTGGATTTTCTCCACCACAAAGTTGTAAGCAGCCCCGGCCCTATTCTGATGGAGGATTGGAAAACCAAGATATCTTCCAAGATTGGTAGTTGCATGGATTCCCAATTTCCTACATATGAACCTCTTCCTTCTTCTAGTGACATTTGAGGAAAAAAGGATTTTTGACTTTCCCGAACTAACTTTCTGCCCAGCAAGATTGCAGAAATTGTCTAGAACTTCAATAATAGCCTCACAATTCTTATGATCAACCTTAGCAAACAGCGTCAGATCATCAGCAAAGAAAACATGGGAAAAGCTTGGCCCATTTCTAGATGCTTTGACCTTATCCCACCTCTTAGCTTCACACATGCTAGTAATTTGGCTTCCAAGAAACTCCATACACAACAGAAAAAGGTAGGGTGAAATTGGATCACCTTGCCTAATCCCTCTCGAATGGTGAAAAGCTTCAAGCTTGCTACCATTAAAAAGAAGTGTTGTGGTTGTAGTGGAGATACAGCTCATGATGAGATTGATAATATTTTGGGGAAGACCAAAATTCTCAAGAGCCATCTTCACAAAACTCCACTCAAGGCGATCATAAGCCTTCTCAAGGTCAATTTTAAATACCATGTACCCTTCCTTCTCTTAAGAGAATAGATCAATTCTTGGGCAATAACAACATTATCCGTGGCTCTCCTCCCTTCTAAAAAAGCCGTCTGCATAGGGGAAATCAGTGATGGAAGAAGGGATCTAAGTCTTTGAACAATGATCTTAGAGATGACCTTATAAACCGTATTACAAAGGCTTATAGGTCTATAATGGCTGATTGTTTCAGGTCCAAGTTGTTTTGGAATAAGAGCAATGAGAGTCTGATTGAGATACTCAGGAACTTTTTGGCTTGTGAAAGCTTCCTTGACTTCTCTTTTAACTGAATCTCCAACTATATGCCAGAATCTCTGAAAAAACCCTGCATGAAGGCCATCAACCCCAGGGGCTTTATACAGTTTCATAGGCCTCAATGCAGTCCATATTTCCTTATTAGAAGGGATATGAGACAACCCTCTTGCTTCTTCAAGACTAAGTTTAGCACCCCATTCAGTATTCCATTGCGGGGTGATATTACAAAAATTTTGCTCAGTTTGGTATAGCTTAATGAAGCTTGAAGTGAAAATATCCTTAACTTCTTCAACATTATGCACCCATTCCCCATCACCATTTTGAATGCTAGTGATTCTATTTTTACTTCTCCAAGAAAGTGCTGACATGTGAAAGTAGGAAGTATTCCTTCCCCCAAAATGATCCAATTTGTTCTTACTTTCATTGCCCAGATTTCCTCCTCCATTTGAAGAATAAGATTATACTCCTCAAATAATTGATTATGGAGGTTGATAAGAATAGTTTTGAACCACCAGTACATGGACCAAGAAATAGTAATACACGCTTTTTTTAAACTTCTCCCAGTTCAAAAAAGCATTGTCATCTTGGTAATTGGGCCGTTTAGTAATGTTGTTCTAGTAAGAGCATTCTCATCAGGTGTGTCAAATGTCAAATATTTGGCATTTGACACACCAAACACTACTATTCAAACCTCATCAGTTGTTCTAAATGTTTCAAAAATTTGAAACATGCTACAGTACCGTCTCAAATATGAGACGGTACAGACAGCAATGCCAAATTTTTATTTTTATTTTTTTATTCACCGGGTTTTCTCTCTCATATTTCACTCCGATGTTCTCTCTCTCTTTTATCTCATCTTTTCTCTCTGCATCTGAGTTGTTCTCTCTTGCCGATCTCGCCGAAGCTGTCAATCTCGCCGTTGATCTCGCCGAAGCCGCCGATCTCGTCGGAGCCATAGTCGTCCTCCATAGCTCCCTCTTCACTCTCTCATTCTCAAGCCGCCTGAAGCCGATCTCGCCTAAAGCCACCTCAAGCCACTGAAATTGATCTCGCCTGAAGCTGCCTGAAGCCGATCTTGCCGCTGACGTCTCCCGCCTAAAGCCGATCTTGCCGCTTGAGCTATGGGTGTGTTTGATTTGGGATTGGTTTTGAGGTTTGTGAATGTGGTGGGTTGTGGGTTAGTTGTGGCAGTGGTACTGTGGTTGTGGCAGAAATTTGGTGGTTGTGGTGGTTATTTTTTGGGTTGTTGTGGATTTTTTTTTTCTTTTTGGTTGTTTTTCTTTTAAGGTGCCTTTGATGGATGTGGGTTTGTGCCGGTGGTGGCAATCGGTGTTGTTGCGGCAGTGGTTGTTGGTGGCCGTTGTTGCGGTAGTGGTGGAGGAGTTGTTGTTGTTGGAGGAGTTTAATATATTATTTTAATGTGGTGTAAATATTATTTTAATGTATAGAAGGGAAGAATAAAACATCTGATAAATGAAATATTGTAAAATGATGTGCTAAAATGATAAAGTAGATTTTTGATGTGACAAAATGACATTTTTTATATGTCAAAATGGCATTTTTTATGAGAGAGCTGATGAGAATGCTCTAATGTTATTTATATTTTTTGGAAATATGTGTGGGTGAAAAAATGTGTGAAAATACGTGTAATGTTATTTAAAAACTGAAAAGTGTTACTTAAACTACCATACCAAACGGTAATTGTGTGCAAAACATATTACAGTTTTATTGTCCATAAAAACCCTTTGTTTTACATTTTACCATCTGTTGAGATTGAGTTGTATGTGATTATTAATCATACATTCTTATTATAGTTACTCCAAAGTCCAAAGTGGATTGATGAAATTAAAACCAATCGCTGTAAAGACAAGCCCAAAACGGCTGTATTACATCCTCATCAAAGTTTCCTTTTTAAAATTTAATTTCTATAAACTTACCTTTAAGAGTCTAGAATAACCTATCTCTCTCTCTCTCTCTCTCTCTCTCTCTCTCATAATGTAATAGGGCTTTTGGGGGGAGAATATATGTGGTGCAAGTGCAAGTGTGTAACCACTCTTTTCTCCTGAATAGCCCATCTTCCTTTTGTCCAAATCACAATTATAATGTTAGCCAAAAATAAAAAGTTTAAAAGTTTATTTTTAAAATATAGTATTTATTAGCCTCTCTGAGGATTCAAAATATTATGGTATTGCATTGGTGATCAAGCCATTACAAGCCTTATCTTTTAAATTGATTTGCAGCATAAGAGTTGATTAAGGTGCGAGATTATAGATCTCATGCTTAATCTCGTAAGAGTATGTTTTATTGGTAAATTTACATGCACATCATTCTAACCATGGATGATTTCTTTTGTTATTTTTTAGACTTAGATCATGAAGATAACATGTCCAATTAGGGTTTTGAATTGCTATCACAGATTACACATGTTGTTTCATGCATTGTAATGTAGATCTTTGACTACATTTGCCTTCACATGCATATAACATTATAGATTTCATAATTCACATGCTATCTCACGCATACTAACATGTTTTCAAATAAAATTTCTCATTCATCCTCACGTGAGATTAATGATACGATCATGCACAACTTTTAAAAGATGCCACATTTATTGTACATAAAATGATAGATTCTCAAATTAATGATATAGTTTCTTTATAGAATAATAACTTTATATAAGATTTTCACCCTTACCTTTTTTTTACTCTAAGCTACAAAAGGGGGAATATATATAAAGAGGTAACACCATTTCATGCTTTTCACATGCTCATGCTGTAATTTGATTAGTTGTATGTTACTTTTGAATTTTATTGGGCCTCTTTACTAACTTTTTATTCTCCTTACATAAATATTATTAGTTGTTTTAGAACAAATTTCATTAATTAAGAATAGTATTAGGATTTAGGATTGAGTGAAGTGGGAACATATATTCTTATCTCGTAAATTAGTTTTTGAACTCAAATAAATTGATGTATATTAAGCTTTTCCTTGTAATTGGTAGTACTTATATATATATATATATATATATTTCTTTTTTCTAGATTGTAATTAAGAACCAAATCTTTTGGCATTAATGTACTTGATAGTTTTCATTAATAAAATTTCAAAAGCTTCTTTAATTTCCTTTGTATATAAAAATTATAGTGTCGAATTCTTTGTAAAATCCTTGTATTTGAGGGCTAAGGTACCAATCTCTTCCATTTCCGATCCCGTTATTAGAGGACCTTAGCTCCCTTTTCTCTCAATAAAATATGTTACTAAAAAAAAGAGAGTAAGAAATACAAGCAAATTATCAATGTTGAAACTTGAAAAGTAACATTCACAATATTATTTTGGGCTCGTCCCTTCAAGGACATCCGAAAAAATTGGAATGATACAGTATTTATTTCGGGCCTTAGGCCTGGTATTGGGCCAATGAGACATAGTGTTCACACACTTTTGGGTATACATATACCATCCTAGAGGTAAATAGACCATTTCTTAATCTGGAATGAGAAAGCCCAACATTGATCAATCTAAATGGCACTGAAATGTGGCAAGTACTAGGATTATAAAAATAAAAAAACAAAGATGGTTTCTTTTTTTTGCTGAATAATAAAAAATGAGATTTTCAACGTGAATTCATCAACCTCACGTCATGTAATATTAATGAGTAATATCACGTGTACTACACGAAACTTTTTGGAGTTATTGCTAGAACTGTTCACCAAGCGAAGAAATTCGAAAACTCCCACCATTAAGCCACGTGCCGCGGTAGTAACAAAGATGGGTTGAGCTGAGAGAGGGCCATGGCATATTGATATTGTGTGGAGGAAGATGATTAAAATGACATTTCCTTTAGAAGCAATATGGATGACAGATGGGGGTTACTGTTCCTAAACAGTACTTGGTGAATCATTACTTGTCCCCTTGGGAGCTTTTGGTCTCCTTAAAACAGATCTCTACCCACTCAATTGCCAAAGTAGCAAGAGAAGAGAGGAAAAGTATTTGATATTTGATTGGAAATGGAGGGAGGGGCCTCTCAAAAGTGGACCTCACCCTATACCATCATCATCATGATAAGTAACAAATAATACAGACAAAAATGTGGCAGTACCCTATAAGCCCACATCAACATCACAACACTACTACTTCTGTACTCACTAATTGGGGTGTGTCTCATTCAGCTCCACACATTAAATGGTAATTTCAAGAATCCCCCAAATTTTAATGAAAAACCACACCAGCCGAAAGAAAAACCCTTAGAACCAAACCTAACCCAAAAATAAACAAACAAACACAAGTGGGGCCCATTTATGAGGAGTCATAAAAATTCCAGTTGGGCTTTGGGCCCACCACGTGTTCCCAAACTCAAGTAAAGATCTAAGGTTCTGTTCATCACTTTAGCCCATCCAATCATGAACATAAGAGAGAGAGAGAGAGAGAGAGATTGGGGTTATTTTCATGGGAGCAGTATAAAACTACAAAGAAAAGCTACATCAAAGGAAGGACAAAGAAACCTTTGAAACCTCAGTGGTACAAAGTATACTAAAAAGTCAATAATATTAGTACAGTTTACTTGTCTTTTTACAGAGTGAAACGAATGAAAATTTGCATTGAGATACGTGCAATTTTCTCTCAACTTTTAAAAAAAATATTTTTTACTCAAGGGCTTAAATAATTTATTTCATAAAAAATCAAGCAAAGGCCTGTGAATCTAATTTTTATAAGTTAATTAAAAAAATCATTCTATCTAATTAATTGAAATAATATTATTTTAATTAAAATTTAATTTTTAAACATTAGCGTAGTTTTTTTTTTTTGAGAAACTCATTAGCATAGTTTGTAAAAGAAAAAATAATTTTAGTTTTGGTGTTTACTCCATAAATTCATCACCATACAAAAAAAGAAAAAGTTAATGCAATAGCTCGTCTTTGAAATAAAGTAAAATTTTAATCAATTTTAAACTTTTAATACTTTTAAGCCCCTATGGTTGTAGAAGAATTGAAAAAAAAATACATATAAATTTGATTCAAATGGACAAAAACCATAATTCATAAAAAATGATTAATATACTAGAAGTATATTCATATTATGCATGACTTAATTAAATTTTATAAAATTTAAATAACAATAAAAGGACATTACAACTGTCATTGGAACTGGACAATAAACGAATTAATACAATTAAAATAACTAAAAAATTGTCTTAAGTTACATGATGAGAGTCTAATGTGTAATAGTTTATTTTTATGTGAAAGTAAAAAATTATGGCAGTGGTTAAAATAATAATAAATTTATTTCTACAAAAATTTTAAAATTTTTTCTTCTAATATTATAAATTTAATTCAAATAATAATTTAAATGATTAAATTTTGATAATAGAGTTTCTTCTAAAGTAGATTTCATTTAACAATTTTAAGGTACTTATCATGCATGGCGCAAGAACTCTTGTTAGTTACTCCTATAATTTTTTTTTTTTTTTTTTAATTCCTAATCTTGTAAAAATTAAGGGACAAAAGGATTGTCCCAGTGAATTTCTTTATTAAAAGAAAAAAAAGGAGATCACATCATACTTTTGGGCAATTACGTGCAGAACACAAATTTTATTAGTATATACCAATATAGCTAGTCATTTGGTTTTTTTTTTAGGGAATTTTAACTTGTAGGGTCCGTTTTTTATGATAATTCTTTATCATCAGACAAAGACATCAATCGGTATTTGGTGTAGGTGGGAATTGAACCCCAGATCTCTTATTTAATTATCAAATACTTTACTAGTTGAACTAGTTAGAACCCACGCTAGTCATTTAGTTTTCAAAAATGATTAAAAATAATAATTATTATTTAAAAAAAAAAAAAAAAACCAAAAAGCCAAAAGCTGAATTACATAAAGAAGGAAGATAATGAGTCCTGGTATGGATTGGGTGAATTTTGGATGCAGAGATTTAGGTGGTTGAAATGTAGAGAGAAATAAGTAGAGGACCACTTTTTATGTTGGACCAATGTTAGAATTAGGTATAGGTCCACCACTATCACTATCTTACCATCTTCCCCTTTCATTAATTATATATTTTTGTCACATATCCCTGGACCCCCAACACCAACGAAAATGGTATTGTCCTTTGCACTGCAATCAGCAATACAATCTTAGCTAGCTAGCGCCTAGCTATATCAAAATATTTAGTTCATAGATTTCATTTCATGTGCTTGGCTATTCACTCTCCACCGTTCCTTGCATGTACATAGATGTGTGATTCACATGCACAAAATGTACACCTTTTTCTTATCGACGTTACAGAACTATTTTATATATATATATATAATATATCATATATGGCCCCCAAAAAAACAAACCCGTCTTATTAGAAAGAATTCTGAAGATCCCATACATGTCACGTATCAAATATCAGTGATGATAAAAAGAGCCAACAATCATTAAAATATATCCCTACACTCATAACAGTCTTAACGTACAATATAAGCTGAGATTTCTATAATATCAATCAAGTGGCACAAACTATTACTCTTGAAGTTAAATCCTATTACACACTTTTTATTGTACACTCTTTACACGCTCATGTCAAAACGTTTCAATTAAAATTTTGAAATCGTGATTTGAGCATGCAAATAATGCAATAATTCACCTGTGTCATAATCACTACTCTATTCTTAAATCTTTTGGCCTTGATTTGCTTGAAATGGTGCCTGAAAGAAATATTACACATCCTTGAACTCCACAGGTAGATTGAATATTGCAGACCAAAATAATACATCCTATTCCTAGGATTCACTAGGCAGATAAAATTTTTATTACAGTCCAAAATAATGGACTGATCTATAGGAGGACAGAAAGTATAAGGTACACCTAAAAATAATGGGTAACAATGGAGCATTTATTTGATCGCAAATAATTCTTTTACAAGGACGAAATAAATGACTTTGTGTGCATTTGGCTCCAGCTTAAAAAACCAGCTTATTTTACTATTTAGCTTATTTTTATTACTATTCATAAGTCCTACTGCATTTTTTGACACTATTCATGAGTCCCAATGTAATTGTATTTAATTGTATTTGCTTTTGGTTCATGAATTTTATATACTAAATTGTTATTATGAGATTGCTGTTTTGTTTTCTCATTTGATTTGATTTTTTTTTTTTTTTTTTTTTTTTTTTAAATTAGGTGTTAACATGTGCATTGTGAGATACGATGTTCTAGCATGTATGATAAAAATCTCAGAATATGGTATTCGTATGTCAACTTAAGTGATGTAGCTAGCTAGAAGTCCATCTCATGGAAAGACTAGTTAATGGCAACCAAATTATATCAAATTCAATTCATACCATGCAAATATTAGCTCAATAGTTAGTTTCTTAACCTTATTTACTTGTCTAGTCGTCATGTTATCATATATATCCATCGAGTTCACATTGACTACTAGAAAGTTGAGTACAAGGTTTAGAATAATGTAGAAGTTAAAACTTTCATTTTGGCAAAACAAAATGCATCATTTGAGAAAAGTAAGGAATACTTCCAAATTTTCAAATAATGAATTTCTCAAATAATTGATGTTTGCATTCAAACACACATGTAGGCACTAAAGTGTGAGTTTGGTAGTAAACATAATGAAGTTCTCAAACAATTGATGCTCGCACTCAAAGACACTTGCAATCACTAAGTGTTCATAAAGTATGTATAAACAACAACTTTTAAAATCGCAAGTTGGCAAACCAAATTCGGCCCAAACCACATGAATAAAGTGTTATTATTCGGAACTAATATGTGAAAACTTCCTAAAATGGCTTTAAATGGCAATCTTGAAGTTGAACCTAAAGCAAGTTCCCATCTTAGCCAACGCCAAAGGAACCTCTATATCAGCATTTCAATGGGTCAAGGTGACAATGTTTGTCTCCATTTTTAAGGATTCCTATCCCACTAGTAAAAGAGAAAAGGATTGGGGAGTAATTGGGTGGGTATTCCCTATTCTGTATTCCTTATCCTTCTTAAAAGCTAGAGCATTCATGCCTTCATGGGGTGTTGCTTTTAGGTCAGATTGTTTTCACAATTCCATTTTCGTCCCCATTACACTTGTACAAAGTAAAGTTTAAATTAGTTAGTTATACTTAGATCAACAGTATTCATAATATTTGACTTTTATTGACCTCATAATGTTGCAACATGTCACAATTTTAGTCGTCATTATTTTAATATAATTTTGTAATTGAATTTGAATTAAATTCTATATTTAAATCCTCTATTAAAATATCAGCGCATAATTTATTTGTTCTTAAATGGTGGAATAGATGGTACTATATATAAATACAAAAAAATTTCTTAATTGAGTTTAAATTATTGTTTATATTTAAATTCTTCTTGAATCTTGCTCACGTTTTCTTTAAATTGTAGATGTGGGGGTCAAAAAACACTTAGATCAAAGTAAAAAGTTCTAAGCTCTTAATTGTTTCAATTAATTTATAAAAACAAGAGGATAATTCACAAAGGGAAGACTAAATAGATATAATCTGGAATCAAAATGAACTCTATTGAATTTATTGATTTGAATATACTTCTGCCAATGTTAAAAACAATTGTAAAAGTAAAGACACTCTCAAGGCTTAAACTCATGTTTCTCTCAATTTTTCCAGTCCCCATTTCTTGAAGGGGAGGGTTCTCTTTATACTCTCAGTTCTCCTTCCTTCCAGGTAGTGGATTATCATGTTGAATGTCAAAAGGTGCTTGTCTCATCAGGCATTTTTCCCCTTCCTTTTCACGATGAAACAAGACTTTTAGGGTGTATGTACTGTTCGGTTGGTCATTCATCATTTAATGTGGCTGACATTAGGTAAAAACACCTAATTAATAGGGAGGTGACTATTACTTTGGGTTGCATGCGAGGAAGAGGATATTGTACCGTACTGGCCGGTATGTACCATCTTCATACGTGCACCGGTATCGAAACTCCAACGTTTCGTACTGGTTTAAATACCGGCCGATTTCAGGCGTTTCGGCCAATATTGGGCGTACTGGCTAGTACAGAAAAAAGCTTTTTTATTATATTTTATGTTTTGTAATTTTCAAATTTTTGTAAGGGTAGAATGGTAACTTAATTGTGTTATTTGTTTTCTAAGTATGCAATGAACAATTAAGTTTTCTGTTTTTTATATTGTGTGTGTGTGTGTGTGTTTTTTTTTCTTTTAGTTGATGCTAAAATCTAAAACCATGAATAATTTGTTCTGAATTGAGGTAATGTTTTATGGAAAACTTTCATTTTTATTATATATATATATATATATATATAAAAGAGCGATAAACTCGAAACGGTACACCGGTATTGACTGGTACCATAATATATCATTCCACTAGCCAAACCGGTATAGTCTTCGGTACGAGATTAACTCCCTTGGTTGCATGCCACCCTTTCTAGATTCTTGGCTTGCTTTCTGTACCTCGGCAATGTGGCCTTGTCGGCTTACCTTGACTAGAGGATCCTAGCTAGTCTTTTGCTTTCATGTCTGCTCTAGGCTTCCTCCCTGGGAGTTGGGCCAAGCCTAGCTCCTCGAATCGCTACTCTAATGTCTAATCTAACTTCTTTGGCCCATGACTTACTAGAGGGAATCACCCCCTGTAATAGAATATATAGTTTCATATACAAACAAAATTCATAATAAATGTTAATTAATAACTTCCATAATTATCAATTTTCATAATTAAACAAAAAAAATAAAAGAAAGAAAAAAAAATCAAATTTTGTTAAACTTTCTTGTGCATCATAGGGATTACTAACTAGTAATATAATGTATTTTAAGTCTTTAATAAAAAGTAATCACTTGGCACAAAAATGTTGTAGTCAATTGGAGTATAACAAAGATAGACAGAGAACTTAACTTTTGTTACATAAAGTATATGATATGATTTGAATTATTTGGTTAAGTAAATCTTTTTAAATATTCACTTTTTTCTAGGTAAATTTTAGGTTAATTATCATTTTGGTCTCTAGCCTTGGCCCTATGTTTCAAAATGGTCCTTAATATTTCAAATGTGTCATTTTAGTCATTAGCCTTTTTGATAATTTTGAAAGTAGTTCTTGTTGTTAAGTAGTGGATGCACAAATTTGACATGGCAAATAGTGGTATTAAAGTAATATTTTTAATGTCGATATGATACAACATGGGATATGGTATAGCCTTTATTATTACTAGTATGTAACCCGTGCGTCAATTGTAGTGATGTTATTGATGTTGAGCTTAGGAATGGCAACGGGTCGGATTTTGGGCGGATTTCTTTATCCCGAACCTACCCTGCCACCTGCTTCTTGAAACCCAAACCCGCTCCGTTAACTAAATGATTTTTTTTACCCCCAAACCCACCCTGTTGGGCCCTTACGGGCCTTGCCCCACCATGCCACTTTAGGGCCCAATCTAAAGGCCCTTAAACAATTGCCCAATCTTTAAATAAATAAATAAGTTTTCCTGAGAAAAAAGAAAAATTCGTAAATATTGAGAAAAAAAGAATCACATTCCCAAAATAAAGCAATTGGGTAACCCAAAAGATTAAGAAAAAAGAAAAATGATTGATTGATAAATCTCTAAGAGAAAAGTATCATGTACCCCAAACCATGTCTTACACCAATAGCAACACAAACAACAAATCCAAGGAAATCTCAAATCAAATCCACCATACCCATTCAATTTTCCTGTTCACATAAACCAAATACATTTGAAATCAAAATCTAAAACAAGCACATGCAAGAAACATCAATTCTTAACAACCAAATCTAAATCCCCAAACCCACAGGTTAAACAAAGAGAATCTAAATCCACAAACCCATTCATCAAATAAAGAGAAAATAGAAGAAGAACATCAATAACCATTGTCGTGAATCACCGTGGTTGTGGTCGTTGGGTTTAGCTATCACTAAACTTGGTGCAAAGCAAATTAAGGGAGCAAGATTGAATGGAAGTGGGTGAGATCGAAGAGGATTTGTGGTGAGGAATGAAAAAAACCATGGTGGACACGAAAGAGCATATACCCATAGAAGAAAACCTTAGATTGTCGTCTTCGTCTTCTTCGGCAAAGAGAGTAAGACTAAGAGGCTAAGAGCTTGAGAGAGGCGCTACTGAGATTAGGTTTGGGGACTATAGGATATATATATATATATATATATAGTTATAGTTAGGACAATTTTGTAATTTTACTACATTTAAGTTGGGTTCAAGTTCAGGTTCGGGGCGGGTATTCATAATATTGCCCCTAACCCGAACCCGCTACGAGTTGGATTATAAAAACTCATACCCGACCTTAATGTTTCATGGATCGGGTCGAGTACCCGCGGGTCTTGGGTCCTATCCAAGGAGGTAAGTAATCCGAAGACAAGCAAGCAGTACAAAATGGTTTGAGTTAGACTTTATAAACAGAGCATGAATGGGAAGGTGGTCTGAGGAGGAGTGTCTCCTCGAAACGGCTAAGAATAGGTCAAACATAGATCCTAACGATCAAGGTGACCTTCTAGGAAGCCTCAATGACAAGGACGTACCCCAGAAACGTACAAGAGAGAAGGAAACCCCAAAAAATATCTTAGGGAAAGCTACTGCCACCGCATTGAATGCACTGCAGCTACTTTTCTGGCTGCATTTATGTGGAGAAGACCCCTGAACAGTGCTGCCTTGGCAACTGCAACTCACAAAAAGCCCAAGTGGGTGTCTGATGGGACAGGTACTCAAGTAAGAGCTTAGATGATCAACAAGTGTGGGATCAAGATAGCCCAAAGGGGGCTATGTAATGAGAGAGACCCTCCTTCTAGCGAGGAGGAGAAAGAAAAAGGGAAGAGACATTGTAGCAATCTAGAACCAGACTTGTAGCAAAGCTTTGAGAATAATATTTAAGAATCAGTCTTCTTAGACTTGGCCAGGGACTTTTTTCTTTAGTGAACGTCTATTATCTTTCTTTTTATGTCATCAAAATCTATTGGCCGGTTACTTAATTTACTAAAGCCCAGTTTTTCAACCCATTCTCTACAAATTTATTGCTTTGCGCTTTCTGGGCTTAAGTCCATACATTTGTTGGGCTAAAAGTTCAGACTAGGTCCTTACAATTGGCGTCGTCTGTGGGGAAGAATACTTTGGTGTTAGTAAGCACAACGTTCAACCATGGTAGCTTCAGATCCATGATAGGAAGAGTCCATAGGATCCCAACGTCAAAATCCTTTTGTCAATCTTGAGTGAAGAAGAGATTAAGAGGGGAGTGTGTACAGTGCCCGAACCGGAAGAAGCCAGTCACGGGGAAAGGGTCACCTCTCTCAAGAGGAGAATACTAGAGCAGTGCAACTGGAAGTCAACCAACTGAAGAGAAAGTTGTGCGATGCACAACGAAGGCAAGCCTTCTCCAACCCGAACACCTCCCCTGACGGTGAAAAGGATGCTAGCTACAGATAAAGGTCAAAGACCCCACCCAGCGAGTCTTTCTCCTATGAAGAGGAGCCCCACCACAAACGTAGGCATAAGAGCCCCCCTTGAAAAGGTGTGGGAAATGACGCTATGGGTAAGACGTTGGATCAAATCTCCAGTTCGCCTTTCACGCGCAGAATTGAGCAAGCAAAACTCCCCCAGCGGTTCACTCAACCCGCGTTTACCATGTATAATGGCAGGACAGACCCCGTAGAGCATATGAGCCACTTCAATCAGAGAATGACCGTCCATTCCAAAAACGAAGCCCTGATGTGTAAGGTCTCCCCATTCAGCCTAGGACTCGTAGCAATGAGATGGTTTGACAACCTAAAGATCGATTCCATAAGCTCTTTTGAGGAGCTCACCCAGGCGTTTGGTTCTCGCTTTGTCACTTGCAGCAGAGTCCCTTGGCCCCTATCTTCCTTACTATCCTTAAGTATGAGAGAGGGAGAGATCCTGAAAACATACTCGGATATATGGTAAGTTTGAAGACGTCGCCATCAGTACCTTCAAGAGCGGCCTCCCAACCGAGCATGGTTTAAGAAAGTCCCTAATAGGAAAACCAGTCACCAGCCTACGCCAACTTCTGGACCGGATTGACAAGTACAAGAGGGTCGAGGAAGACCAGCAAATGGGAAGGAAAGGATAAGGTTATCCTTCAAGAAATGAGGGATTTTAGGTCAGACCGATACAATAACAACCGGTCACGGAGAGATTTTGCTGGTCAATCAAGATCTACCAATACTCGACGGTCAATGTAGTGTTCCGAGAATCGGTGCATCAGGTTCTAGAGAAGATTAAGAACGAACCATTCTTCAAATGGCCAAACAAGATAGTTGGAAATCCCCTGAGGTGTAACCAGAACCTTTATTGCTAGTATCATCAGGACCAGGGGCACATTACGGAGGATTGTAGGAATTTGTGGGACCATTTAGACCAGCTGGTCCGAAAAGGGAAGTTGAAACAACTGTTGTACCATTCCAATAGTTGGAGGGGCCAAAAAAATTCGAAACCCAAGAGGGATGATTCTTTAAGACCTCCCTTGAGAATAATCAATGTCATCTTCATTGCTCCTGGTAGGACCGGTTCTTGTCCCTCCAAAGTGATGTCTATAGCTCCAATGTAGTGTTCCGAGAATCGGTGCATTAGGTTCTAGAGAAGATTAAGAACGAACCATTCTTCAAATGGCCAAACAAGATAGTTGGAAATCCCCTGAGGCGTAACCAAAACCTTTATTGCTAGTATCATCAGGACCAGGGGCACACTACGGAGGATTGTAGGAATTTGTGGGACCATTTAGACCAGCTGGTCCGAAAAGGGAAGTTGAAACAACTGTTGTACCATTCCAATAGTTGGAGGGGCCAAACAAATTCGAAACCCAAGAAGGATGATTCTTTAAGACCGCCCTTGAGAATAATCAATGTCATCTTCATTGCTCCTGGTAGGACCGGTTCTTGTCCCTCCAAAGTGATGTCTGTAGCTCGGTTTCCCACCAAAAGCAACAATTCGAAGCCTAAAAGAGCTAGAATAGAAATTTGACCCGTTATGGGCTTCTCGGACGAGGATAAGATCGGACCCATCCAACCCCACGATGACGCTCTAGTGGTCACACTCAGGATACGGAGTTATGATGTAAAGAGAGTGTTAGTAGACTAGGGTAGCGCTGTCGAGATCATGTACTCCGACCTATACAAGGGGCTGAGGTTAAAACCCGAGGACTTGACAACCTACAATTCCCCTCTGGAAAGTTTCGAAGGGAAGACTATTATTCCAAAAGGTCAGATTAGACTACCCATACAGACTGGTTTGAAAGTGGTGGAGGTAGACTTCATCGTGATGGATGCCTATTCCCCTTTCACGGCTATTGTGGCCAGACCCTAGCTCCATGCTCTCTACCCTACACCAGAAAGTGAAATACCCCTCGGGGGGTCACGTTAAAGAGATTGTGGGGAATCAACTTGTGGCTAGGCAAGGCCTTGTGGCCGCCACCTCACATCGACATGAAGCTAGTTCCTCGGCCATTGCTGAAAGGGACTTATAGCAATCAAAAACTTCGTAGTTGCCAGCCCATGGACCAGCCGAAGAGCTGAAATGTGAGGATTTGGAAAAATTTGTCATAGGTGGTGATCCGGAGAGGTTCTTTTAGGTCGGGTCTCAGCTGCCTCCTCAAGAGAAGGAAGAACTGTTGGTATTCCTCAAAAGAAACATTGATGTGTTTTCATGGGACGCTTATAAGGCCCCGGGGGTGGACCTGAATTTCATCTGTCATCATTTAAATGTTAACCCATCCATCTCTTACAAGAAGCAACTGCCTCGATGCCCATCTAAAGAACATGCAGACGCTGTTAGGGAAGAGGTGATGAAGCTCAAAAAGGCAAAGGCTATCAAGGAGGTCTTCTACCTCAAATGGTTGGCCAGCATCGTAGTAGTGAAAAAGAAGAGCGGGAAGTGGCGAGTATGCGTGGACTTCACGAATTTGAATAAGGCATGCCCAAAAGACCCCTTCCCTATGCCTCGAATTGACCAATTGGTGGATGCAACGGTAGGCCAACCTCGGATGAGTTTCTTAGATGCCTTTCAAGGGTATCATCAGATACCCCTTGCCTTGGACGATCAAGAAAAGATAGCATTTGTCATTCCCACTGGAAACTACCACTATAAGGTGATGCCATTTGGCTTAAAAAACGCAGGATCAACCTATCAAAGGATGATAATGAGAATGTTTGAACCCCAGTTGGGCAAAAGTATTGAGGTCTACATAGACGACATGGTGGTGAAGAGTAAGGTGGTGTCCGAGCATGTTAGAGACCTTGGAAACATCTTTGAAATCCTGAGGAAACATAGGTTGCGCCTAAAATCAAGGTCAACCCTGATCAAATCAAAGCCATTAACAGTTTACAACCACCACGGAATCTCAAAGAGGTCCAGAAGCTTACCGAAATGGTTGCCGCCCTGAACCAGTTTATTTCTAGGTTAGCGGATAGGTGCAGGCCTTTCTTCCTCTTGATGAAAAAGTGGAAGGGATTTGAATGGAGGAGTGTGCGTTGGCTTTCCAACAGCTTAAAGAATATCTATCACGGCCACCTATCATGTCCAGTCCTGAGGTGGATGAGGTCCTGTTTGCTTACATCGTTGTGGCCCCTCACGCTGTAAGCTTGGTGTTAATACAAGTTGATAATGGCATACAATGGCCAGTTTACTATGTAAGCAAATCAATACATGAGGCCGAGGTTCATGATCTACCACTAAAGAAGGCCGTCTTGGTGGTGGTGCTTGGTACACGAAAGTTTCCCCATTACTTCCAAGCACATACAGTTGTCGTTCTGACTTAGCTTCCACTCAGAACTATACTTCGAAGTGCTAATTACATGGGGAGGATTGCTAAATGGGGCACGATCCTAGGGGATTTTGATATCAAGTACATGCCTCGTACCTCTGTCAAGGGCCAGGTCCTCACCTACCTGGTGGCCGAATTCGCCAAACCCCCATTAGAAGAAGTGACAAAAGCACGACATATGAATGGGAAATCGGTTAGTATGATCTCCCAACAGGATCCCCTATCCTGGAAAGTGTACGTCGATGGTGCAGTAAACCAAAAGGGGTCCGAAGTGGGGATAGTGTTAATATCCCCCGAGAAAATCACTATTGAGAAGTCGCTAAGGTTGGACTTCTCGGCCACAAATAACAAGGTTGAATATGAGGCCTTGCTAATGGGAATGACCATGGTTCAAAAAATGGGTGGGAAGGCAATAAAGATATTCTCGAACTCAAGATTAGTCGTTGGCCAAGTAAAAGGAGAATTTGAAGCAAGGGACGAAAGAATGCAGAGGTACTTGAGTCAAGTGGGACACCTACGATTAGGATTCGAATCTTTCAACCTGTTGCACATCCCTAGAAGTGGAAGCATCCATACTGATTCCTTGGCCACGCTTGCGACCTCCTTGTCACAGGGCTTACCTCGGGTCATCCTTGTAGAAGATTTGTACAAACCTGTAGAGGTGGAGAGAGAAATGGTCCATGTTCACCAAGTCAGGGTAGGGCCTAACTAGATGGACCCCGTAATATCATTCTTGAAGGATAGCATCCTGCCTGAGGAAAAATCAAAAGCAGTCAAGGTACGTAGGAAGGCTCATCGATTCTGACTATCCGAGGACCAAAAGTTATATAAACACTCATTTTCAGAGCCATACTTGCTGTGCATACACCCTGAGGCAACAGAATTATTGCTGTAGGAGTTACACGAGAGGATTTGTGGGAGCCACACCGGAGGTAGATCTTTGGTACACATGGCCATCACTCAGGGGTACTGGTGACTAAAAATGCAAAAGGAAGCACAGGAATACGTGAGGAAATGTGATCAATGTCAAAGGTGCACGCTAAACATGCACCAACCGGGAGGAGTCCTTAACCCTCTGTCCAGCCCTTGACTGCTCGTGCAATGGGGCTTAGACATTGTAGGCCCTTTCCCCAAAACAACAGGAAACAAAAGATACCTACTAGTTGGCACAGACTACTTCACCAAATGGGTTGAAGTCGAGCCCTTGGCAAACATCAGGGACATGGACGCCATGAAGTTTGTTTGGAAAAACATAGTCACCCAATTTGGAGTCCCTTACACCCTCATCTCGGACAACGGCCTTCAGTTCGATAGCAAATCTTTTAGAAGATACTGCTGTGACTTGGGAATCAAGAACAGATACTCTACCCCAACTTATCCCTGAGGGAATGGACAAGCCGAGGCTGTTAACAAGGTCATAGTGAATGGACTCAAGAAGAGGTTGGACAATGCAAAGGGAAAATGGATGGAAGAGTTGCCACATGTCCTCTGGACATACCGAACCACGCTTCGCAGATCCACAGGGAAAACCCCATTTTCGATGACATATGGCGTCGAGGCTATTATTCCTCTTGAAACCGGCTTCCCTATACTGAGGACTAGCTCTTTCAATTTGAGCAATAATAGTGAGTTGCTAAAAAAGAGTTTAGACTTTATTGAAGAAAGAAGGGAGAACGCAATGGTTCAATTGACATACTACCAACACAAGCTCAAGCAAGGTTATGATGCCAACGTAAAGCTAAGGCCATTAACGCCGGGTGACTTGGTATTGAGAAAAGTTCTAGGTACTGCAAAGAACCCAGCATGGGGAAAGCTAGGGCCCAATTGGGAAGGACCGTACCGCATCACCTCGATGGCTGATATAAGAGCGTATTTTTTAGAAGACTTAGATGAGCATGTAATACCATGCCCTTGGAATGTAAACAACCTGAAGAGGTACTATTATTAATAAAATTTTTCTTTATCAATACGTCCATTCATTGTATAAGTGCGTTGTTCTTCCTTTTATTCTTCTTTTATAAAGTGTTCAAACAGAACCTTAGTCATGCCTGATGTCCTTGGACAAGATGCTTTGGGGAAATTAATAAACTGTGACATCTTTTATAAAGTGTTTAAACAGAACCTTAGTCATGCCTAATTTCCTCGGACCAGATGCTTTGGGGAAATTAATACACTGTGACATCTTTTATAAAGTGTTTAAACAAAACCTTAGTCATGCCTGATGTCCTCGGACTAGATGCTTTGGGGAAATTAATACACTGTGACATCTTTCATAAAGTGTTTAAACAGAACCTTAGTCACGCTTGATGTCCTCGGACCAGATGCTTTGGGGAAATTAATATACCATGACATCTTTTATAAAGTGTTTAAACAGAACCTTAGTCACGCCTGATATCCTCGGACTAGACTAGATGCTTTGGGGAAATTAACATTATGTCATCGTTTATAAGTGTTTAAACAGATCTTAAGTTATGTCAGGCCCCTCAGACCACATACTTGGGTGAAATTAATACCCAATGGCATCTTTACAAGAGTTTAAACAAATCCAAAATTATGTCAGGTCTCTTGGACCACATACTTGGGTAAAATTAACATTCATTGGCATCTTTACAAAGGTTGTACCCAACCCCACGGATCAATAATTTTGTATAAGTAAAAGTCCTTATCTACTTATCTAAGTAATAAACGGGATGAAGACACTCTCCTTTCTACTCTGTTTTTACTAAGTATATATTCATCTTCATTGATATCAGCCTTCGGTATAGAAGGATCAGTTCTTGATACAAATATGTGGTAAACCTGTCTGTTGCTGGTATTTTATCAAATTACTTAACTTGCTGGCAGTAAGTTATTGTTAGCTTCTAATAAAGACAAACAGCAACAGTGCAATACTTCCTATAACACTAATAAGCAAGGGAGCATATAAAGCAAAGATACAAGAGGTATGAAGGAAAGTCTATTCATTAATCAAAATTAGATACATTATAAATGTTGGCAAAAGCCACACACAAAAAAAAAAAAAAAAAGTGAGAAGAAAGATCCTACGACTACTTTTTTGCAGGTTGAGTGCCCTTCTTGGGATCAGTGGCCTTGTGCTTGGCATCCCCAACGTCAAACTTTGACTCAACTTGATGCGAATCTGAATCGTCACGCTTTGAGACCTAACAAAAATATTGGAATACTTACCCAAGAAAATTAAAATTCAGATTTTTGATAGAAACCTTGACCCAACGTTTATAATCGAAACGCGAACCAAAGGTATAAGTGTAACACCTTGACCCAATGATTATAATTAATCACGAACCAAAGGTATAAAGTTTCAACGCCACAAGGAAGAATCCCTGATAAGTTCACAGTTTTTGAAGAACCAAAAGAAGAGCAAAGCCTCACCTTTTTTCTGATTTTTGTTCAATAATTTTCTCTAAAAAACCGTTTATAGACTTAGGGGCCAATTTAAGGGCTCCATAAAACTTGACAAAACAAGAAATATATTCTAAAATAACTCCTAATTGATACCTAACCATATCAGGAATCAAATATGGCCTAAAAAGCATTAATTGCACCTAAAAACAAGAAAATAAATCACCTAAACCTAAAATAATGTTTTTTTACATAAAAATACCAAAAATAATAAATTACAATAATTAAATAGTAAATTGTGTCCTTCATCAGACCCCTCCCCTTGAAACAAACTCGTCCTCGAGTTTATCTTTGAAATCTGAAATCTTCCACTCCAAATAAACAAATATTTCGAATGCTTTAATAACTTGATCCGGTTCTGAAACTTGAATCCTTCATAAAGTGTAGCATAAAATTTCTTCTCATCTACTTTCAATTTATTTGCAGCATAGATCAACAAAGGGTTGATTATAAAATTAAAATTTTATACTCCAAGAAAATCAACATATTGTATAGTCATCTTCAACAAATCAATTGAGACTTGAGGATTGTGAGTTGTGGACTCATCCTCATATTTGACCTCAATTGAATCTTCCACAATGTTCTCAATAATTACTATCTCTTCTTCTTCTTTTTTCACTTTTTTTTTTGAGCTTGGTGCACGATTTTGACCTAGTGCACGTCACAAAATATGAGCAAGGAATAAAGAACACAAAAGGAACAAGATAGGATGATAACAGGAAACAAAAGATAAAGGGATAGAAAACTGATTTTAGAACCTGTGCTTTGATACCAAATGATGCGAATCTCAATCGACACGCTTTGAGACCCAACAAAAATATTGGAATACTTGCCCAAGAAAACTAAAATTCAGATTTTTGATAGAAACCTTGACCTAACGTTTATAATCGAAACACAAACCAAAGGTATAAGTGTAACACCTTAACCCAATAATTATAATTGAATTACGAACCAAATGTATAAAGTTTGAATGCCACAAGGAAGAATCCTTGATAAGTTCACAGTTCTTGAAGAACCAAAAGAAGAGCAAAGCCTCATATTTTTTTATGATTTTTATTCAATAATTATCTCTGAAAAACGTTTATAGACTTAGGGGCCAATTTAAGGGCTCCATAAAACTTGACAAAATAAGAAATATATTCTAAAATAACTCCTAATTGATACCTAACCATATCAGGAATCAAATTTGACCTAAAAAGCATTAAATGCAACTAAAAACAAGGAAATAACTCACTTAAACCTAAAATAACGTTTTTTTTTTTACATAAAAATACCAAAAATAATAAATTACAATAATTAAATAGTAAATTGTGTCCTATATCACAACTGCTTTGGCTTGGGAAACCATATCCTTGATGGTAAGGGAATCCTCGACAGTAGGGATGGCAATTTTGCCCCGCCCCACTTTGACCCGCCCCGCCCCACCCCGCCCCGTGCGGGTTTTCCCCGCCCCGCAAAGGTGGTGGGGCGGGGATGGAGCAATATTTTGTCCCCGCACCCCGGGGCGGGGCGGGGATGGGTTTAGTATTTTTATCCCCAACCCACCCCGCCCCCTCCCCAACCCTCACTAATAAGGACTATAATTGTAAATTTAGTAAACCCTAAATCAATAATATTTGAAGTGAAACACAAGAGTACAAGATATGAGATAAAATATTTTTTATTCTAAAACCCTATTGCTATTGCCGCCTCTGACCCATCACTCTTCTCTGTAGTCTATACGTGTTTTCAAGGTTCATCTCATTCACGTTACATGGTGCTTCTAGACTTCCAGTAGGCAGGTTTGTTTCATGTTTTTTGCACATTTTTTTGCACATTGTTTCATATATTTGAATATAGTAGGCAGTCGGTTTGTTGATATATTTGGCCCCACGTTGATTCATGATTTTGCACATTGTTTCATTTTGTATTTTGCACAGGAGGGGAGAGATCTTCTATTCGGTTATATTCCAAAAGCATTAAAATAATTGTAAAATTGAATGTTCAAAATTTCTTCAATTCCAGAACAAGGCAGGATAGTGAAGGGCTTACATTTAAAAGAGTTTTTTTTTTGTATATATCTCATGGTAGTTGAGTTTTAGTACTCATTCTATTCGGTTATATTTATATTTTTATATCCAACTTATATTTTTTTTTACCATGTGATAGTCATAGTTTTTAAAACTTATTTGATTGATAATTTTAAAGATTTTATCTTTGTTAATGTGGTTAAATACTCATATCTATATCTTTCTATCGACAGTATTTTTTTCCTTGAAATGTGTGAAAGCATTAAATGCTTGGATTTTAAAACATTTTGTTTTGTTGTGATTTATATTATTGTACCAAAAAATTTATTTATATATATAAAATTGTATTAGGAGCGGGGCGGGGCGGGTCCCCACGGGGCCCCAAGGGGCGGGGATGGGGCAAGGTAGTTTTCCCCGCACCTCGGGGCAAGGCGGGGATGGGGAAAGGCAACAACCATGCGGGGCGGGGACGAAGATCCCATCCTCCGGCCCCGCCCCGCCCCATTGCCATCCCTACTGGACAGGGATATCTTTGGCCGAGTGTAAGACCTCCTTACCCTTCCCTACTACCCCTGTAGGAATCTCAGCACCCACAGCAAGGACCTGAGTATCAGAGACCCGCTCAGGAGGAGGGAGGGAAAGGGCAATGGTCGGAGGCAGGTCAGCTGGGGCTTTTCTGATGGGTTCAGGGAAGAATATGCTCTCAGCTTTCCTCAGCTCGGAGTCAGTAGGGACCCCCGCATGGTTGAGCGCCTCTACCCAGGACTTAATGTAGTAATCCCTGCACACTTCAGCTACTTCCTCAACCAGCCTTTTTTCCGCATCCTCCATCCCACGCTCATAGGCCGTTTCCTCCGCGGCCTTAACAACTTCCCTGGCCACCTTGGCTGCCTCTTTAGCTTTTTGCAGCTCAACCCTCAGACTTAAAATCGTCGCTTTCTCAATGGTCAAGTTCACCTCTATTGTGTAGAGCAGTTTCCGTTGGTCCTCGGCCTGGGCCTCAGCATTTTTTAGCCCCACTACGGCATTCTGACGCTCATGCTCTGATACCTTCAGCTTCTTGGCCAGCTACGTCTTCTCCTTTTTCAGGGTCCTGAGAGCTTTCTTAACCTCACGCCGAGAGTGGGACTCAACTTCAAATTTGTTATTAGCATTCTGAACCCACTCCTCAACCACATAAACTTGTTGTGTGACCTGCATAACAATAACAAAAGAATCATATATACAAAAATGATGGCAATGACACTAATAAGTGAAGGAGCTTTTTAGCATTTAATTTAGAAAAGCGGAAATTAACTTACCATGGCAAGGTCCCTCTTCAATGACATGAAGAGTTCATGTTGCCTAGTGCGTCTGAGAGCCTCCATATCCCGTGGGAGTAAAAGAGGTTGATCTAGAGCTTGAGCCAGATGGGCTGCATGACTTCTCTGGGATTCCCAAATAGTAGCATCCTAGGGAATTTGGGCTCCATCCAACTCTATCCGTGGAGCCCAGGTGCGCTATTGTCGGCGCACTTCGACATCCTTGGTCTTCTGCTGTTTAGTGTCCTTCGGAGGGGCCACCTCACCTTCTTCCAGTTCTTGCACTGTCCTTTTCTTCTTCAAATCCTGCGTAGCGTGCAGACCGAGATCGGCAGGAGGAGGAGGAGGAGAGGGAAGATTGGTAGGAATTTGGGTCCTGGGGACGTCTTTCGAAGTTCCCCCCTTGTTCCTATTGGCTATTAAACCTTTCAAGCTTGGTCTTTCTTTGAATCCATCCCTCCTTTTTCCTCTGAACTTGTGTCAACTCCGGCAACTAGCTTAGGCTGGAGAGCTGCGGAGAGTCTATCGGACTCGGTTTCAGAATCCGAGAGCTGCACAGGACTTTCCGGTGCTCCTTCCTCCCCTTCGAAACAAAACTGGTCTATCTCTTCTTCCAATGATAAGCGCGAGGAGGCAATTTCCTCTTTTGCTGCAGCTGCTGTTTCGAGAGGGACTTGTTGTAATGGTATTACGAGGGGATGAGGGATTTGATGAACTGGTAATATGATTGGGGGAAGGTCGTCTCGGGCCAGGAAATCCGGCTTTGACACGTCAATATGATTTATCCGAGGATCACCAGCTCTGATGGTGTGGCAGACCTCTTGAAAAATCTTCGAAATAGGATCGAAACCTAGGATCAAATGGACAGCTCGCAATTGTTGGTCCTTGCTCATAAAAATTTCTTACTGGAGTAGGTAGTTGAGAGCCGCAACGTTACTAAGACTAAGCCGAGGGAAACTTGCCTCCTATTTGCAGAAATAGCCGAGAAACCAAACACAATTAGATAATTGAATTCCATTATCAAAGGAAAGTAAAATGAAGGACATGGGTAGTGTTAAAAAATCTAAGTCTTTTGCTAAGGAACCTAACTCTAAGGTATCCCACCTGTCTCTCTCTCTTGGGTTGGGCAGTGGAGACCATCGTGCCATGCCCCTGAGCGATGAGGTAGTCATCTTTCATCCCTTTGTTGGATTTGGGGAGACACGAGATAAGCTTGACAATGGCCGACCTGGACTTGAGGTAAAACCCTCCGTCGGCTTGTGAGTGACACTCGTACATATGGACCATGTCGTCTCATGTGAGTTCTAATTCGAGATGCTCATTAAGAGCATCGACACAACCTAGGATCCTAAACATATTAGGTGCGCACTGATGGAGACATAGCCTATGGTTAATAAGGTAGTTTCGGGTTATCCTACCCATAGGAAGGGTCATCCCTCCTTCTATGAAGGCTATTATAGGAATGACCACTTCCCCCACCTCTCTATGTGTAACGATTTTTCTGGGGAACAATATCGTAGGCCAACTTCCTGGGGTATATGGTATCTCTGTTTAAAAACTTCTATTTTTGCGGGGGAATCTACTAGGCTCTCGAATCTACCCATTTAAACAACCTAAGATGAAATGACTGGGATTCATAAATAAGGAAGTGAGAAGTAGCAGTCCAAGGAGACTGACCAAGGAGAAGGAGTATTCAAAAAAAAAAAAATGTGTATGTGTAAATTTGCAAGAAACAAAATGTATGCTAATATTTGATACCTTTGAAAAAGTTTTCGAAGATCTCTTAAGGAAAGGGTGTGAGAGGCTGTGTATCTTAGAGAGTTGTTGAGAGCTTAAGTGTTTGATATCTCTGGAAACTTGAAGACTTGTAAAAATGGAGAAAAGATTTCTCCGTATGCTTTATATAGGGAGCGAAAGTAAGTGAGAGTTATCCCGCTCAAAATTCCAGGAAAAAGCTTAGCCATTGGATCTACGCTTCACCATTAGATTTGGGGAACAAAGTGTCGCCTGAAGCAATTAATGACGCTTTGTGGGCTTCGAAACATCAGGAGCAATTAATGGGGCATGTAAAACAGCGCTCTCACATGTGCGAATGAAGAAATCAATTGATGTAACTTCTTAAAAATCAAAACCCCACTTTTCTCCTCGGATGAGAGGGAAAAAACTGGAGTTTTAAGAGACTATTGTGGGGTTAGGGGCCCAAATCACATACTGGGCATTGGGTCCTGTCCGAGGAGGTAAATAATCCGAAGACGGGCAAGCAGTACAAAATTATTTGAGTTAGACTTTACGAACAGAGCATGGATGGGAAAGTGGTCCGAGGAAGAGTGTCTCCTCGGAACGGCTAAGAATAGGTCAAACACAAATCCTAATGATCAAGGCGACCTTCCAAGAAACCTCAGTGACAAGGACGTACCCTAGAAACGTACAAGAGAAAAGGAAATCCCAAAAAATATTAAGGGAAAGCTACTACCACCGCATTGAATGCACTGCAGCTATTTTTCTGGCCGCATTTATGTGAAGAAGACCCCTAAACAGTGTTGCCTTGGCAACCGCAACTCACAGAAAGCTAAAATGGGTGTCTGATGGGACAGGTACTCAAGTAAGGGCTCAAATGATCAACAAGTGTGGGATCAAGATGGCCCAAAGGGAACTATATAATGGAAGAGACCCTCCTTCTAGCAAGGGGGAGAAAGAAAAAGGGAAGACACACTGTAGCAATCTAGAACCAGACTTGTGGCAAAGTTTTGAGAATAATATTTAAGAATCAGTCTCCTCAGACTTGGCCAGGGACTTTTTTCTTTAGTGAACGTCTATTATCTTTCTTTTTATGTCATCAAAATCTATTGGCCGGTTACTTAATTCACTAAAACCTAGTTTTCCAACTCATTTTCTACAAATTTATTATTTTGGGCTTTTTGAGCTTAAGTCCATACATTTGTTGGGCTAAAAGTTCAGACCAGGTCGTTATAGAAATTATCCCAAAACATTTACGCTACTTTGAAATAGTTTATTTTTATTTATCTACTTAACGGTAGTATCTAAAAATGCTTTTAAACTTATACATGATATAAACAAACAAGTAAATAATAAACAACTTTAGTATTTGTGGGATTCAATTGCCTAAAGTGATAAAGTTTTATATCGTTGAATAAGAAATTTGGGGTTTGAGTTTATCTATACAGAAAATTGATTGATGTCTTAATTTGATGATGAAAAAAAATTATCATAAATCTGATGCTACCAGAGATATTTGCTAAAAAGTAGATGGGTATTGTTTTTATTAAAACTAGTCGCTAACCCGTGCGATGCACGGGAAAACTATTAGAAAATAATAAAGCATGCATATATTAAAAGACAATTTAAGTTCATGTGTGCTTGCAAGGGATACATACCTAAATAGTTCTTGCGGTAGAAATAAAAGTCTTATCTTTGAGATAAAGAACTGATGTAAACAAACTAACCTTACATAAAACAAATTAAAAAAAAAAAAAAAAAAAAAAAACATAAAACTGATGTCACGGGAAATTCAGCCACATAGTAGTAATATATAAATCTCTTAAAACCTAAACCTAAACATAAGGACTAAATATATAAACAAACTAACCTTATAAAAGCTTAACTTTATAAGCTAAAATCTATACCGTGAGTTGTAGATCTTGAATGTTATACCGTGCGTTTAGGGCTTCCTACATCTGGAGAGAGAGAGAGTTTGCAGAAACCAAAGAAAATCTCTCTATAACTTAAGAAACACAATATACTAAAATCAAAGAGATAAATTTTTCAGAGGACAAAATATTATAGATAATTTAAAAGAATTTTGGTTTAATTCTTGAACACCGCAATTCCATAAAATTCATACTAATAATAATATTTTATGATAGCGCAGTTAGAATTTTGGTTACAAAAATTGAACTTTAGAAGCTAAAATCTATACCGTGCATTGTAGATCTTGAATGCTTTAGGGCTTCCTACGTCTGGAGAGAGAGAGTTTGCAGAAACCGTGACTTTATATTTTTTAACTTGAGAGAGGGGTAAGGTTGCTAGGGTTTTGTAGATCTTGAATGCTTTAGGGCTTCCTACGTTTGAAGAAAGAGAGAGTTTGCAGAAACCGTGGCTTTATATTTCTTAACTTGAGAGAGGGGTAAGGTTGCTAGGGTTTTGAGGAGTTATAATTTTTATTTATTTTTTATTTTTTAAATATTGTGCTGACGTGGAAAATTGTGGTGCCAGCAAAGGCTTCGGTTTTATATATATATATAGATAATAATAATAATAATATAAAATGTTTAAAAAAAATGATGTTGGAATTGGTGGAACTCATTAATAAGTGAGAGTTGATAATATCCAAAAATAAAAAAAGAAGAAGAAGAAGAAAGTGAGAATTAATAAAGACCGGGGAGTGGCAGTTGGTGTGAATTAGAGAGGAGGTTGTCGCTGATTTGACGGTGCAATGATCATACATAAACAGTAACTTATTCAGATTTGCTTCCAATCCTTTCCCATATTTTTATTAATGTGAAATTGACCTTTGTCTCTCACGGACACATCACACATGCCGTGTTTCATTTTACCAATTCATTTGCTTTTATCGCAGCATCGTCTTCAAATACTGTTTATCTGCATGTGCTATAATCCCCTTTGCTTTCAATTATCCATTTGAGGTTGACTCTCTTAATTCTTACTTCTTGCAAACTAAACAAAAACTAGAAATAAAAATGTAGATTACCCACTTTTGGTTTATTTCGTTTGCACTGTGCCTATTAGTGATTTAAATTTTTTTGATTTTTTAATTTTTTATCAACAAGAACAATGTTGGGTTAGTAAATTAATGGAGTTAATTTCAAGTGTGTAAAAAGTGCAATTTTTTTAAAGATCCAATTAATGTATGCACATACATATAATCAACTATTTTAGGAAATATTTTATGGAAAATTGAAAAAACTATCAAAAAAGTTGGTCACTTTTATATTTTCTCATAAAAAGTTTTCTAAAATATTTTATTAATGTTTGTCTTAAGGCATACATTAATAAAACCCTTTTTTAAATACAAGTTAACTACAAACGGGTTACATTACATGTAAGTATCCCTTAAATAGAATTTGAATGGTGCTATGCTAACTTAGCAAAAATATGAAATAGAACTCTTATTTTTTTTAATAAATGTTTCAGTATACATCGCTATTGATATTTATTGAAGAAAAAAAATTCATTATTGAGCATGAAAAAACTTTAACCAACAAAAGAACAGAGTTAAAAGGTCCAAATTTATTCTAATAAGGTATTAGTATTGTTGAAATAATTGGAAATTTCTGAATTTATCTTGTGAAAATTCAAAATGTAATAGAACTATAATTTACATATTTGTTTAAGATAGCTTAAATTCATTTACTTAATTAGTTTAAGGAAAATGTTAACGAATGCCCTAACGGCATTAGTTTAAAAACTATTTGTAGAAGCATTTTATGGAAAAATGATAAAGCAATTAATTTTGTTAACAACATTTTATATTTCTCATGAAAGTGGTGTCGAAACTTTCCTATTATAGTTTGTTAACAATTTCCCTAAAGGCCTTATTAACATTTCACCTTAAAAAACCTTTTTTTTTAATTAAAAAAAATTGTTACATAAAGATTTCAACAATTATACATATTATCATAAATTCTAGTATTTTATGTTGCCAAAATATCTACCATAGGCATAGGATTCTTTTAAAAATTTATATTACCTTGCCCCCACACCCCCCCCCCCCCCCCCCCTTCTTTTTACAAGAATGTTGATGCTGGACTATAGGCAAAGCCAATTCATGGGCTAACATATACTCGAACTACCATGACTCAAGGAGAACCATAAGCCTGCCTAGTTCCTACATGTTTATCTTTTGTGCCATTATGATATATTTGACAATGCAATAAGTTCTGCCTTCTTTCCAAAACCATAATCATGATCATTGAAACTAATGACACTTGTGGTCTTTTCACAACAATGAAATTCAAGTTTATCACAGTACAAAACCTTTTAAGTTCAAATCAAATTCATCAAACTCAAGTAAATGGTTATATATTTTAAACTAATAAGAGGTATTTGATTTGTGTTTTCAAGCAATCATTTTTAGTTTTTAAACAACATTACACGTATTTTCACACATTTTTTCACCCATACATATTTTCATAAATATTTTCAAAAAAATTTCAATTTTTAAACACATATACTAAACCTACTTTAAATAACTACTTATTTTATGACACTGTATTCTCTCAATTAATAAAGTTTATTACGCTATTTATTACAGTACGACACTTAATCCATGATGTCTCTTTTCCTCGTTAATCTTTTTCCCCTTTTAATCTCTGAAAGAAAAAGTTAAAAAAGAATGAAGTAGTTCAGATTTCGAGGAGTCACCAAATTTTTATGTTCACTCCGAAAAGACGGGACTCATTCAAAAAAACTAAAAAGCAACAAGATCCTCCCCCACTTGTAAGGCTTTATGTTCCATCGCTTAAAATGTGTCATTTGCATATAGTGACTGATGCACACTCACTTTAAATGCAGCCTTACTCATGCATAAATATTGCTTGAGTTACGAGGTATTGTTCATCTTACTCTTTTTTTGCTGCTGTAGGACCGTTCACGAGCAGTGCCAGAGAAATAAATATCACATGGTGCCATAACAGATGAGAAAATTTCTTTGCAGAAAAATTTAAAAGTTAAAACCATTAAACTTTCTGGAAAAACCCTTGGCATTAGGGGACAATTGTCTCGTTGAACTGGATTCTTATTCGTAACAACGTAATTGCAAACAAAAAGTTTCGTCGAATCCAACGACAAATACAAACAAATTGCTGGACAGTAAAAGCAATAGGAATTAGTATTTCTTCACGATATATCGTAATTATCTATCAGAGAGAGACGTAAGTAATCGTCAAATCTTTGCGTATGTCAAAAAACGCTATTTGAATCATACAAAGAATCCCGAAGACCACAATTGCTGCTATGCTTGCCCCTTGATATTGCCTTGAGGCAATAGGCTAGGGTGGTGCCTGAGACTGCTTCATCTGGTAATAATATTGAGAGGTGTTGGTGGCAGCTGTGGCTGATGAAGTAAGAAAGAGATTGTGGGCTGTTGAATTGGGAGGCTTTGACGGAAGAATGGCAGCGGAGGGAGGGGTAGCCGAAAACGAGAATCCTGATGATGCTGCAGTAGAGAACAGTGGCATTGGGGTAGCACTGACTTGGCCATGCATTTGCCATGCCCAATTGGGGAGTCCATGTGAAGAACCTAACGCAATTCTCTTCTCTGTTGCTCTCTCCTGCCACAATTCAGAAGTTTAGTTGAAATAGATCAAAAGAGGAGGTTTTATGATCAGTCAGGGAATCCAAGTACTGCCCAACCAAGATTTCATCCTTGATTCCTTGTTTGTGTAAACGGAAATAGTTTCCATCTACATGCAAAAGCATTGGACATCCTTTTCTCTCAATAGCTAGATAAAAGAACTTTCAGTGCATGAACTATTCTGCACTCAAATAATTACAAGAAGTGAACTCTACCTTGATAACAACAACTAATCAACTATTACCCCTTTGATTTTCAATTACAAGAAGAGATAATATCATGAGCATATAATAAGGTATATAGGCTAAAATATAAGGACTTTCTCAGTGACTGTTAGAACCACCATTGCTAAAATAACAAAATTCTTTAAACACAATTTCTTAGTTTTCAAATTTATATAATCTAAAATTCGAATGTAGAACACCAGCTAGTTCACTCTAGTATTTCCATCTTTTTAGTTTTGCAGCAAGGATTGGGTTCACTTGGTCATAGAAACATGGATGGTTTAAAGAGCCTGAACACCCCCCCTCTCCCCTCCCAATGTGATCTATTTACAGAGAACACTAATAAATAGAAGCTAGTCTCCAAAGAATAATGCTTGATCGCCCCAAGGTCTCACCCGGGCAACCCAAAATCATAAATTGTATATAACTCCATCAGTGGAATAATCTTTCCCTATTTGGCACTCTCTTCCAATAAACAAATCTTTGATCTGCCCTAGTGACAGAGTCCAACAAATGAGATTGATCTCTATATGTAAAATTCAGGTACTTAGTCTAATGTGTAATTGGTTTCAAATTATGAAGTTAAGAAACATAATAAAACAATTCACCTCATTGGGAATGAAATTAGGATAGACAGCATTCCACATGGGAGGGCGCTCCGACGCCATTACTAGTCCTTTGAAAGGTGAGCTAGATAATGTTGCATGTGCATGGTTCTCCATCTGCATAGCAGAGTACAGTGAGCATAAATTATAAATTGTTAGTAGTTTTAAAACTTTAGTGCGGATGCAATGTATGTCATTTAGCATGTGCAGTGAAGATTACAGGCCAGCTATATTTGCTACAGCAAGCTATAAGGCCTTAAGTCCTTCAACTAAGATAACCGAATTTAGTATTTGAGCTGACTTGAAATCATTATGTACGTCACAAAATTTGGGGTTTCTCACATGTAACAAAAAACAAGCAAATTAAAAATAAGTCAAGCTCAAAAATTTACCCTAGAACCCCTTCCATTTTGCACGTTGTATGAGTCAGAGTGGAACTGAAGGCATCCTTCATTCTCCTTGGAACCATTACCAAGTGGAGGAGATATCCCCAAATTCAGATCAAGATTGTGGTTGCCACCTGCACCAAGACACATTCACACACGTTTCAACAATCACAAATTTCTTGTTGTTTCACAGACAACAAGGAAAATTAATATACACAAAACAATTATAAGAATAACCATAGCTATAAAATAATACCTTCATTACTGGCATCAGAGATCATCTCCCCTTCATACGTACTTGGCTCAAAGTTGGTGACCGCCTCCCTTCCATTACATTTGATAGCTGCCTTGTCATAAGCCCTGATTTCCAGAAAATCAAAAGGGAGACGTGTTGGAGTGGAACCTAATGAGCTTTGATAATTCAGGGTAATAAATTCAGTGCAGGTAGAGTGTAATTCATGATCATTAGGACCTTGCAGCTTCTACTTCGCTGTCGAACAGCCCAAGATATATATACCTGCACAGCAAGCATCGTAACCTCCACGATGAAAACACCATCTCCAATCATTTCTTTGAAATAGGCTTCGTCTTAGACTTGTTTTTCCAAACAAGGAAAAAACAAAGGTAGCCCATTTTGAGAATTTTAACTAAAACCAATTCTCAGTTTACACTAACCACTTTGAAACTGCTAATATCTCTACTCCTAAGCACAAAATAATCTACAACTTAAATTCCATAAAATGGTTCCTCACTTTTTCCCAAGGAACTGCCCCATTCGAGCTTCCCATCGGCCACATTTGTGCAGTGTCACTCCCCGATATTTCGAGCTCCCCCTCGAGAACCCAGTGCTCTGCCGACGTAGTATGTGCACAAATTCTTCCTTTGTCAAATTCTTCATCTGCCCGTTAATCAAAAAAACCATACATCAACACTTAAATTACATTCACCATTTCAGACAACAAAAATTGTAGCCACGCATTATCTAACCTGTTTCAGATCATCCTCATAATCACTGAGATTGAAGTTGATATCAGCTTCAACTCCCCTGAACTTGATAGCAGCTCGATCATAGGCTCTGAATTCATGGAACCCAATTTCAACAATTAAATTAAATACACCTTCAAAGATTAAAAAAGTAAATCGAAATCCACATATGATGAATTTTACCTAGCCGCAGCATGAGCAGTGTCAAATCCACCTATTAAAAAAAAAATCCAAAACCAAAAAAAAAAAAAAAAAAAAAATTCACCAAAATTTCCACAAATAGAAAGTCACCGCAAATACTTCACTCAATAGTACAACTCAAATCAATCAAAACAAAAACATCAAATCCATACCCAAATACACTTGCTTCCCACAATCCCTACACCAAAAAAAAAAAAAAATCAAAACAAAAGGCAAAATAATCAAATTAGATAGAAATTGAACTGAAATAATTAACTTCCATAGAGAGCAACACATATAGCTTATCAAAGAAGCACAAATTGAAGTGATAAATGTTAATCAAATTCATCTAAATTAAAACGCACAGTTAAATTGAAGTAAGAGTAAATAAACACATCGAAATTAAAAGAGAGATTTGATTTGACTAACCAAATATGAGACTCCCATCGACCAGTCCTTCTATAGAAAGTGACACCTCGGTACTGAGAGCTCCGAGACCTTGGTCCTCTCCTACTCTTCTTCACCGGCGGTTGTTGTGGCGGTGGTTGTGGCGGTTGCTGCTGAAGCTGAACCGCTCTTACCTCAGCACCGCTCTGATCGAACGAGAGGTCGATCCAGCTCTTCTTGGAAGAAGAAGAAGAGGACTGACCTTGCCAATTCATCAAATCCCCCCCGTTAGGTCCACCACCAGTACTGACAGGGAAAAGCTCCTTCGTGGTGACGGTGACGGCGTCATCTTCGGCTCCTCCGCCGCCGCCGACGACTTTGAGTATGTCGAAGTTGAAGGTGTACACGTCACCGGCGGCGCGTGTGGAGCACGACTCGTCGTCGCACGCATCGGCATTGACGATAGAAGAGTTGGAGGTCCCCGATTCGTCCATTTGGTTCGCCGATGAACCTTCTGGAAATTTCTCCAAGAAAGCAGCCGAGTCGTATTCCTGAGTCGACTCGGCCGAGGCCACATTCAGATTAAGATCTAACATCACTCTATTTTCTTTAATCTTCAAGATTTCAACTCTTAAATTTTTTTCTTCTTTATTAGTAATATATTTTTTTTTTTCACTACAAGATTTTCAACTACGTACTTATATAGTAATAGCTTGGTAAAAATGGCTTCGCATAGAGCAACGAATCGAACGGCGGAGATCTATTGAATCAGAAACTGAGCAAAGACTCTTTTTCAAGAACACGATCGGACCTCAGAATTCGAAGAAAGTACAGAAAGAGTTCGGAGAGTTAAAAACGACGTCGTTGAGTGGGAAACAGAGAGTGAATTAGAAGCTTCCAAAACCACCGGAGAAAGTTAGTTACCGGCGGAGGAGCAAGCAAAAGAGAACAGAAGTAGAGAGTAGCTTAGACGGCGTCGTTTGAAGGACGAGCACAGGTTAAGCTTTTTTTAAGAAGTTGCATTTGCCATTTACTCGGCGACCGGAGGTGAAATCATCGCCGACTATCTGATTCCATGGCAAAGAGAGAGAGAGAGAGAGAGAGAAACAAAGAAAGAGATGGGACGTGTGAAGGAACATTTCAGACCCAATTTAAGAGGGGATGGAATATATAAACATTTTCTCTCTCATCATTCCCACCGGCTGGGTCGGTCACCGGTTCTTCATTATGTTGTCCCCACCTGATTTGTTTTTTTAATATTTAATTTAATTTAATGGCTAACCCTGGTCCAGTATATAGCTACTTATTTATTTTCTATTTTTTCTATTCTCTTATTTACTCCCCCACCCCCCAAAAAAAAAAAAAAAAAAAGACTGAAGTTGTTTTCTCAACTAATTAACTAACTTGCGTCTTACTTTTGCTTAACTAACCTTTTCTTTTGTGTATTTTGCCTCCAAATTTTTTTTTTTTTTTTTCTTTTTAGAATTAAGAAAGATTGATTGGATTGATGTTCATTTAAATCAAGAAGTAGACCATTTTTGTGAGTTTTGCATAATTCAAGACTTAACATGAAGAAAGCCTATGTTGTATATCTAAAAGTTAGACCATTTTTGTGAGTTTTGCATAATTCAAGACTTAACGTGAAGAAAGCCTATGTTGTGTATCTAAAAGTTAGATAATTTTTGATATACATCACTGTTAATTTCTTTAAAATCTTCTCTCTTTTTTCCTTGTGTGTGTGTTAAAATACTTAATATTCTCAAAAAAAAAAAAAAAAAAAAAAAACTCAACGTAAAGAACATTCACATCAACTTGTGCAAATATTTCTATTTATTTTAGTGTAAGAATCTACTCTTTATTTTTTTTTTTTTTACATACTTTACAAAACATCTCACATCAAATTATTTATTTTATACTATGGGTCTATTTGGGATCAGTTTTTTTGCTGAAACTGAAAATTTTTTGTTGAAAGTACAGTAAATAAAGGTAAAAGTTAGCTGAAATAGTATAGTAAAACCTATGAATAGTAACAAAAAGTGTAGTGGAACCCATGAATAATAGCAAAAATAAATTAAATAGTAAAATAACTTGACAAAATTAATCATGCAAAACCCACACTGTATTTTATTAAAATATCAAATGTTCTTTATTTTTTAATTATTTCACTTTTTCACACACAATAACAACTATCTATTATCTTCATTCATTTTCAGAATACGTAAAAAAAGGAATAAAAGAATAAATGCAAAATAAATAATATTAGTGAAAATTTATACAATTACTGTAACAAACTTATAAATTTATACAATTATATATTCACTAATATGTGTCATTTTTAAACAAAAATATAAAAAATGTACATACTTTTTTTAATTATAAAATCATTGATATGAGTGCTCTAATGGTTTTATATATACTTGTATAACAAAGTATTTTGACTACTTTCATAATCCAATACTTGTAAAATAAGGGAATCTAATTTGGTCATTGTATTTGCATGTGAACTATTAAACACATAATTGATATGACATGACATTAATTCAGACTTTTTTGAAATGGAATATGCGGTGGATTTGGAAGCATAACTTTTATACCTGTTTTCAAACATAGACATGTACCGTTTTTTGAACGTACAAAGCAATCATACATTGTATATTGCAAAAGGATGGCTCATATAATATTGATCTAGCATATATATTTGGTTGTGGGATAGCTGTAGCCTGTATCCTGTAGCACCGTCACATAGCAAGCAAGTGGTGGTGGCCTGGTGGGAAAAAAGAAATCTAACACTGATGAGTGAACCCCAACCATTGGATCTTGGAACCAAATGTACTAAATCACAACCCAATATAATATAGCTCCAAATGGGGTACGACTGTGTCCAGTACTCTATAGGCAGTCGAGCACGATTTAATTGAAATATCAGGGCCATCGGGTTTTGTTTTTTTGTTTTACGTTGAACTATTACAGGGAAACGATGTATCATGGCTTTCGCTGAAGGTGAATTTTTACACTCGTTAAGGATGCTTTATACTTGCATTGAAAAAAGAATATAACTTCATGGCAAAAAAAAAAGAATATAACTTAACGAAAATATAAATTTTAAGTTAAGAGTGGCTCTTTTTTAACCAAAAAAAAAAAAAAAAAGAGTGGCTCTTTTACCCCAAAAAAAAAAGAGTTAACAGTGGCTTAATTGTATCATAAAATGAATTCCAATGCCTTCGTTTAAGAGCATAAGCAAAAAAAAAATTATTTTACATTTTCAAACATTACTTTATCTATTTTATCATTCCGCTTTACAACTCACCTTAAATTACAGTTTTTATTTTTGTATACAATCCAATAAAATAATATAAACTACTTAATAAAATAATAAATAGTATTATTCTCTCTTTTTTCTCTTCACTTTTTCGGTATATATAAAATTTATCTTCTATTTTAGCATAATAATCTACTTTTTTTTACTTTACACGATCATTTTTACAAAACATCCACGTCAGATTATTTATTATACACATTTTTTTATTATTTAAATAATCATTTTTATTCATTTATTATTATTATTTTGACTATTATTTCTTCTCACACGTTATCTCTCTTCTCGTCTCTCATCTCTCATCTCTCATCTCTCAGCTCTCGTCTCTTTTGACCACCACAAAACTTCCATGGCTAGACCTTCATGGTCATGGCCGGACCTTCATGGTCATGGCCTTCATGGTCATGGCCGAAGTTCACATGACCACCACAAAGGCGAACCTCCATGGCTGGACCTCTATTTCCTTCATTTATTGCTGTCGTTGCTTCTTCTTTTACTGTTGTTGCCCCTGCTTATTCTTCTGTTGTTGCTGTCATTGTTTTTTTTTTTTTTTTTTTTTTTTGCTACTGCTATAGCCGCTGCTTTTTTTTCTTTGTCTTGATCGCTTCTTCTTCTTCTTCTTCTTTGATGATTCACATAGATTTGTATATGAGTTTGAAGATATGGTTTTGTAAATGGGTTTGATGAGTTAGGGGGTGTTTGGATGGCCTGTTTTCATAACTCATAACTCAAAAATGGTGAGACCCATAGCGATAAGTCCGTTTGGCACCACTATCACTTTATTTCCATCACTCAATTTTCTGATTTTTGAGTGTTGAGTTATGGAAACTGAAAACACATTTTAGCTATTTTCAGTTTCCATAACTCATAACTCAATGTCATTTTTGTAATTAAACACACATGGGAGACCCACTAGTCATAACTCAGCTGCACCTTTTGACTAATTTACCTTTTTTTTTTCTTTTTCTTTCTTCTCCTGGGTTCAGTCTCAGGTGTCTTCCTTTTTCTTTTTCTTTTTTTTCTCCTAGGTTCGGTCTAGGGTGTTCTTGCATTTTTTTTTTCACAGGGTTCGGGTTTCTGGGTTCTCTTTTTTTTTTTTTCACTGGGTTCAGGTGCTTTGGGTTTTTTTTTTTTTTTTTTTTCTCTGGTTCATGTTTCTGGGCACTGGGGAAAAAAAAAAAAAACTGCACCGAGTGATAGGTATAGGGCCTACAAATAGTGTGAAAAATATTGAGTGATGGTGCCAAACGGGTGTAGTATTTTAAAGTGATGAGTGATAAGTGGTGAATGACGGAAATTAAGTGATGAAAAATATGCGTCCAAACATGGCTTTAAGATCTAGATCTAGGATTTGTTTGGATTTGATGATTTGTATGGAGGAGATAGAGATAGAAATGGAAGAGAGTCAGGTGGAGAAGAGAGAGAATTGATGGAGAAGAGAGAAAATGTGACTTGAGAAGTGAGAGGAAAAAGTATTAAAAATATAAAATACAAAGCTACTATAGCAAGTTTGTATATTTACAAACCTTTACAAGCTCTGATGCGTGTCAATGTCACGCTATATTGTGTAAATTTTTACACTTTTTGTATTTTACATCCGCTAGTGCAATTGCTCTTAGAGCATTAGCATTGGGGGGTGTAAAAACCCCCCAGTTGCTATTTTACCCCCCCCCCCCCCCTCCAACATCCGAGTATGTAAACCCTTCTTTTTTTATTCTTTCTTTTTTTTTTTTTTTTTTTGCACCCTAGCTACAGTGAGGTTGCATATATGCAACCTCACTATTCATGAGGATGTAAAGATTATATAATTTTTTAATCTCTTCCTCTCACTTTAGACTTTGACCTCTCTCTCTTCTTTTTCTTTTCTTTTCTTTTTTATATTATTTAATGGTGTAGTTTATATTATTTTAATGAGTTGTATATAAAAATAAAAACTGAGATATTAGGTGAGTTGTAAAATGATATGATAAAATAGATAAAGTAAGTTTTGAGATTGTAAAATAGATAAAGTAGGTTTTGAAGTTGTAAAATAGAACTTTTTTGACATTCCAGATACTAATGTTCTTACTATTTAGAGATTGTAAATTTTTTTAAGTTTACAAACCCGGATGGAGTGGGTTTTGGGTGGCTTAGGTTGTAAAATAGCAATTGAGAGGTGTTTACATGCCCCAATGCAATTGAGGGGTGTTTACACTTTACACCCCCCAATGCTAGGGCTCTAATGGATTCCAAACCCACAACTTCCAACTTTCAACTTTCCCACCTTTTTTTCCTAGAGAAAAATCATGAACACATAATGGTTTGTGTAGTTGTGCTGATTATTTTTGCTTCCAAATATGTTTATGGTCCAATTTGGTCAATTTCTTCATTTTTTTTCTCAAGAAAATTGATTGGTCAAAACTATGGGTGTGTGAGTTAGGATTTTTCAATAGTTAAGAAATTTTGTTTTGGATGGTGAATTTCATTCTTAAAGTTAAAAAATGGACATTTGACACAAAATTAGATTACAATTAGAAGCTAATTTAAATTCTAATTGTGTTTTGACTTTAATAGATTATATATGATAGTAAAAGTTACTTGATCCTTCTTCACCTACCATTTGTTTATATGAAAAAGAGGCCCTTTTTTCTTATATGAGAAGAGAGAGAGGGGGGGGGGGGGGTGTGGTTTAAAATATCTGGGTACTGCTGGAAAATCAATGTCAAACTAGGTTTGGATGAGAGGCTTGTTTTGAGGTTTATTTTTTATTTTTTTATTTAAATTTTTGATACTCAATTGTGAAATCACAAACTAGATTGAATTTAGCGTATGCATTAAATTGATTTTTTTTGGGGGGGGGGGGGGGGGGGCGCGAGGTGGGTGCAGCCGTGCAGGTATGATTCAATACATGATTAATAGCTGAAATTTTTATTAGAGACATACCTGCCTAGCATGTGAATGCTTTTAAGGTTTAGGAATTTATTTTTAAAAAGTATATTAGGAAATTTTGTTAATAAAGTATGAATTTACTTTCAAATATTGGAATTATCTACATTCAAATAATATGAAAATCGAAAACTATAGGAGATAGTGATTTATCAAACCGGGAGAAAGATATAATTCAACATGTAGAGAATCCATTGGAGTCAAAGCACATAATTATTTGCGTTTGGCATTTTTTTTTTCCAGCTTATTTATTTAAATTCACTTTTTTGTCTCAATTTTTATTACATTCACCAATTATAGCAAACTACAGTATATATATATATATATAATATATGATAAGTTAGGATCTTCTCAAAGAAAAAAAGAAAAGCAAAAAAAGTTAGGAATAAGGACAAAAATGACTCATCACTAGCATGACATATGAAACATTAAACCGATGTCACGACCACGGATCATATGAATAAAATACTACTATAAAAGCAGCAGTACTATATGTACTACTACTACTACTCAATGTACTATTCATAATAATATATTCGTTTGAGTTAAAAAAAATTAATAAAGAAGCAGGTTGAGTGAGTAGTAGCCGTACACGTCGTTAGCTGTCCGAACTCCTGACAGCTGTTATGCACTCCCTGGCCGAACTGCCCTGCTCACTCAACATTTAACCGATAAAAAGTTACCATTTTATTACCATTATTTTACTAAGCAGATTGTGATGAATTTTACATGTTACTTTTACATACATTCAAATTTTTATGTTATTTTTACGTAAATTCATAACTTTTGTTTCCCACTCATATTTTGCCAAAAAGTTGTGTTGTCACAGTTATTTATGTAATAGATTATGAGTAGTAGAGAAAAAATGATGATTCGTGTGAAAATAACAAATAAATAATCACAATTTATCATGTAAAATAATTACGATAAAAATTGAAATTTTTAATGTGTATCCATAATTACTCTAATCTAAAATTCTAGAAACATTTTAAAAATCACAAATTTTTTTTTTTTGGGGGTTACGATTGCCTATGCAGCAAAGCAAATTGTGAGAGATGCAAAAAATAATGATGTGAAAAGGGAGGGAGTCCGTCAGATTATTATTCTTCACTTTTATATTTTTATTGAAAAAAAAAATTAATTTTTGGGAAGAATAAGAAAAGGAAACGGACATAGGAACGAAACGAAACGGAATCTATAAATACCGGAAATACCCAAAAGTGTCCCGTGCCGTCCATCCAGTTTCCCAACATGTATATCACGTGCTTTTCTTCCTATCCCACCTCACCTAGTTGTTACTTGAATATTTGTTACTTGTTAGTTACATCTCGCTCTCGCTCTCGCTCTACAGGTCGTTGCGGGTTGTCACGTTTCGTTTGGTTACGGTTCTCTCTTTCAATAACTCTATCACGAAATTACCCTCGTTCAGTCAAACTGAATTTTATTGTACCTAAATGATAACATTTCTGTGTGTGTACAGCTTTTTGCACACCTTTGCCTGCAAAATTGGAGCACAAGAAACATATGCTTCAAATTTGTCCTTATTTGAGATATTTCCTTCTCTCTTTTTTGGGTACTATGATAGTTTTACAGTTTGTTTTTAATTTTATTATTATTATTATTATTTTTTTTTTTTTTGTGGTTAAAAGACGATTTCATTAAAAGTTAAACAGCAACATTCAGCACAGGGCAGAGCCTGTTTGAATACACGCCAGAGAGATCAAACTCCAAAATATTCCTAATGTCCACAGGCGGACAATCAAAAGAGATAAAAATAGCTTTTTGTTCAGTACTCATCCTAGCAAGCACATCCGCACGATGATTTTCTTGGCGATAGAAATGCTTAAATTGAACCTGCAGAACCTGGACACCAGTTGCTTGCAAACTACGTTATTCTCATAATTCGCATTATGAAAGATATTGACAATTACTTTAGCATCATGTTCAACAACAAAGGAGAAGATATTTAAATTGCAACATAAAATAAGCCCGTCCTTAAGACCTCATAACTCGGCCATGAAACTACTTGTAATCCCGATACTCCTGGAAAACCTAGCAATCTAGTTTCCAAGCTCATCTCGGACAACACCCCCACAACCTGCTAAACCCGAATTACCAAAGGAAGCCCCATCCATATTCGGTTTTGCCCATCCTCGTGGTGGTTTCTCTCACAAAAACAGGTCCTTTTTGGGCGCATCCTAAAAGTTCACTTGGTGTATAAAACACTGGGTGAATGTTTAGACCCCCAATTTCAAAATAACCAACATAAGTTTATACTCAAACAATATATGTGCGGAATGATAAATACAAGCAATACCCAAATAAACAAACTACTCTAAATCATAATTAATTGCAACACAGTAGCAATTAAAAGACAAGAGTAAAAGTTAGAGAGATGCAAACACAAAGATAATACCGACACATGTCATCGAAGAGGAAACCAAAGAACTCGGTGAAAAATCTCTTCGCCGCCCTCCAAGCGGTAAAATGATCCACTAAAGAATAAAGTTGGGATATACGAATAGGAATAGACCCTCCAAGCCTAATCTATTCAATGCACCTAAGTTCTCCAAGCTTCTTGCTCTAACAAGGTTAAGCCTAATCATGTCTTCTTTAGCTTTCTAGATCCCACAATAAGCCCATTGCATCAACCAAATAAATTGGTCATCTCTGAACTGTTTCCCAAGCACCAAATTAGCTCCTTACTGATATGGGTATGGTGAGATAAGAATGTGGCTAATGGACCTCTCAAGTGTATATCAATGGATAGGGTGAGAGTAGAGGAATTTGGAGAATCAAATTTCTAAGACTGTGTATGAGTCAATTTTTTTTTCTCTCAAAATTCTCTTTGGAAGCTTTCTACATTTCGTAGGAATAAGGGTATTTATAGTAGGGTACGCTAGGAATGTGAAAAGACATTTTTCTGTAAAACAGGGTGTTCTAGCGATTCACTCGCTACTGGGATGAGTTGCGAGTTTGAGTCGCGAAATAACTGCTAAGCCAGACTGTCCTTTTTTGTCCTGTAGTGCTCCAACTATTGTGACCCTTCAGCTTTCTGCATGTTTCACACGTGTGGCATTTTAGCGAGTCGCCAGTCATGAGTCACTCACAAGATCTAGTCGTGAAAACCTCTTTGAATGCTCACAAACTTGAATTCTTCACACTCTATCACACACAACCTTTACATGATTCCCACCTAAATATAAGATATCTAATTGCTGAAATTTAAGCAAATTTGGTACGGAATAAAGTCAACACATGGTTGAATAAATTCAACCTTACACATCCAATCCATTGCTACTTGGTTTGAGGAATTACTATGAGTCCGTTTGGAAATAGCTTATTTAGCTTTTTTTTTTTTTTTTTTACTAAAAATATTGTAGATAAAGCTAAAAATTAGTTGAAATAATACAATGAAACCCTTGAATAGTACCAAAAAATGCAATGAGACCCATGAATAGTAGCAAAAATAAGCTAAACAAATGCAACCTATATGATGTTGTTTGTTCGCATTTGATTATAAGCTAGTTTTTTTTTTTTTTTTTTTTTTAATGTATTGTTTGCAGGTTTCACATAATTTTTTTGTCTCAATTTCAATTCAAATAATTTAAGTTTCAGCTTTTTGAAAATAAGTTAACTTTTTGTCTCACATATGCAAATAAGCTACCGAAAATAAGCAATTCTCAAACAGATACTTAGATAAAAGTTTATACTTAATTTTTTTTAAAAAAAATCTCAAACCAAGGTTTGAAGTCACATTTTAAGTTGCACTTATGCCTACTTAGGGTTCATTGTAATATAAGAATTGAGATTATATTGTAGATGCAACTATCAATGGTTTCTTTTGTGGACATAGGCCATTAGACCAAACTATATAATCATTTCATATAATTTAACATGAAGTATACTTAACCTATGTGATTTTTACTTATTTAATTTTATTTCACTATTGTCATAATATTCATACCTGAACCACTGTTTTAAAAATTGAATCAAATCAACTGGTTCAACCGAAAATTGATATGGTTAAAACCGATCAAGAACCGATCAAAATCGAGAATTGGTCTCTTTTTCAATTTTTCAATCGTTTCGATTTTTTAGGTTCTAAAAGTTTAGAACAATTGACAAATCGTGAACACAAACTTGTTTAGATATAGATCCTAAAGTCTATAGGTATTATTAAACAATGCTCAAGGTGATTCAAGTCAAGATTCAAGAATATGCAAGCTACAAAAAGAAGATTTCAGAAACTGCATGGTTCGACCAATTGAGAAACAGGCTCAACCGATCAAAACACGTAATTGCAGAATTCTATTTCAACCCAAACTCTATTTAAACGTATTGGGTTTCAAGTAAAACACAACTAGTATATAAAGGAAACCCTAAACACATTTTTATAAGGTTTTTTAGAGAGAGAAGAGTGTGCCTCTTTTGTAGATCTAGGATTTTGTACTCAAAAAACTCTCTTATGTCTTCTATCGATGTTATTCCTCGAAAAATCTCAAGTTTTGGTGTTGTAGAAGTTTCTACCTTCTCTAGTCATCAAAGGTGCTGATGATCTAAACCTTCAAGGGTGGTCTCGAAGTCACAAACAGGAAGGTTTGTGTATTTTATCACAAGTGTGGGTGCTTGTGTTGCAAAGGCCTAAAAGAGAAGGAGTCCGTGGATTCGAAGTTTGCACGTGGTTGTGTCGGTAAGTTCTACATATGATAGTAATAGGATGTTAGTGGTCTAAGTCTTATTGTAAATTTCGATTCTCTATAGTGGATTTGCTTTTTACCTTATTTTTACTGGTTTGGTTTTCCTGGGTCATCATATAGTTGTGTTATTTACTTTTCCGCTGCTTTGCATGATATGATATATGTTTTTCTTGACCTAGATCTGAATAATAAATCTAAGTATCCACTTGGTTAATTAATTAGGTTAAAGAATCTAGTTTACAAGGATCTAAAACCTAACAAGTGGTATCAGAGCGGGTTAGCTCTTGATTTAGGTTATTATACCTAGAGTTGATCATTGATCCATGTTATCATGGATATGTTTAAGTGTCTTACAATTTTTTTTATTGTGATGTTTTGAATAAAAATGACACTATTGTTTCAGTTGATTTTTTTGAAGCTTGTGAAAGGAATTTGCAGGATTTCAGTTTTTCTTAGAAGATTGGTGTAATCCCTCAAATACACTCTGCTTCACATGGATTTTCACCTACAAAGCTGAAGACTCATGTGTTGACACCCCATTTTGCAACCTGTATTTAACCTCACCTGGAAGGTAAAAGGGTAATTTTGCCTTGGAAATATGCATCTCGATTCTGGTCATTAGATCCTTAATCTCATTTCACCAAAATAATCTTGATATTGTAATAATCAAATCGACTGATCATAAACTCTAATCGGATCACTAGATTGAAAGTTATCATCAAATCAAGTTTTAATGGTTGAGATGCATTATCACAAATTGAGTCCGACTATATGTGATTATGAACAATTGATTTCAATTGGTTATAAGTATAATCAATTTGAGATCAATGATGTGTCATAATTTGATTGATTAGGACTACATTTTATGGTAGGGTTGCGCACACTTAATTAAATAGATAGTTAAACATTAATTATTTAATGAGTAATTTGTGCAATTAAATTTTAATTAGAGTAAATTTTGAACCAATTAAGTTTGAAATAAGAGTGATTGGAGCCATTTAATGTTAACTGAGAACTAATTTGAGACCTATTAATGTTAATTGTGCTGAAACCATTTTCTAACAAATGACCTCTGCTCACCATTTCATCCATATCTCTCAAAATATTTTGAATCTATGAATAAGGTTAATTTTCCCAGAAACTAGACATCTGAGACTTCAATTTGAGCACATGAATGAGATAATTCTAATCAGAATTGAATCAGATATGATTTTTCGAAATTGGCACTACAAGCTGTTACAGCAGTTACGGGAAAACCGAACTTTACTTGCTCCTCGCTCTAATCAATCTTCACATTTAATGCACCAGATTTCCTCAAAGGCTAAAATGAGATCTAGGTTCATGATTTTTTGTCAACTTTCATTAAATGACCTTCCATTCATATTTCCTCCACCACTACTATATAAACCTCTCATCTCCTTCATTCCAAGACATATAAAAAACCCCATCTCTTCCCTCTCTTGAGTTCTAGTGAAATTAAGTAGTTTTGTCATATTTTGGTCTTCTTGAGATTTAAGGTATTGAGTAAGACTCACTCTTCCTCTCCTAACTTTTCTTTTCCTCTACCCTTAGGACCTCTACTAAGAGCCTCCTCCTCCACCAGATTTCCCCAAAGGCTAAAATAAGGTCTAAGTTCATGATTCTTTGTTAACCCTCATTAAATGACATTCCATTCATATTTCCTTCACCATTACTATATAAACCTCTCATCTCCTTCATTCCAAGACACTTTAAAAACCCCCTCTCTTCCCTCTCTTGAGTTATAGTGAAGTTGAGTAATTTTGTCATATTTTGGTTTTCTTGAGACTCAAGGTATTGAGTAAGACTCACTCTTCCTCTCCTAACTCTTCTTTTCCTTCACCCTTAAGACCTCTACCAAGAGTCTCTTTCTCCACCATATGAATCTTGCATGAAGGTATAATTCATTTCCCTAACTTGTTTTTTGTGTTGCTATGATGAGAATTTAGGATTAAAGCATGATAATAATCATTTAAATTCTTTTGAATATGTTTTAATGTTTTTAATTGTTTTTATATGTTCTTCACATGTTTTTGGTTGTTCATCACATATTCATGCATAACACTAGTTTTGATCTTAAATCCACATAAAAAATATGAAAAATATGTTTGTTTAATAATTCTTTCAAATTCTTGAATCTAGGATATCACCATCCACACATATCTACTAGAATTTATTTTTCAATCCAAATGAAATGTTTAATAAATTGAATTAGAGTTTATCACATGCACACACTTTAAATTCAACATGCAAATTGATTAATAACATATTGGATGATGTGATATGAATGTTGGCCACCATAGTCTAGAAGACCGGTTTCACCGGATAAGGTGGGTGCCTAACACCTTCCCACCTTATAACATAGCCTCCGAGTTTAGATCAAGGGTTAGTAGATCAAATACTTATCCATGTAATTTTTGATTTTTAAATTGTAACTAGGAAACAAAATCATGTACTTTATCTTAGATTGTATCTAGGACCAAAGTTATATAATTTTCCTATGATCAATGTAAATTCAATTACAGATTAATAAAATGAGGAATTTTTCAATTTTGATTTTCTTATTTATTCCAATAATTAAATAAGTGGCGACTTCATTGTAAAACCCTTAATCTAAAGGGGAAAATATAACTAGTCGAACTTCCATTTTGAAGAAGTAATAACACGACTCTACCCATTTACGTGGGTTTGGCCCAACATCATAGAAATGGGCCAGGGCGTGGTCTCTCACATTGTGCTATATTGGTGAGAAAAGATTCTTTAAGGTGAGTGTTACTGACTTGTCCTCGATTTAATTCTTTCAATTGTTTGTGGACATGTTTTGTTTCTTTTTTTGGTTTTTTTTTAGGTTGTTTTTTATTAAAAAAAAAAATCCAAAAACATTGAAAATTTTCAAAAAGACAATTTTTTTTTTTTTTTTTTTTTTGTGTCTAGTTTTATTTTTCTTGAGGATTACATAAATTATAATATCTCTCTCTTAATTTAGAACATGTTTGACATTGTGGAGAAACTTGAATAGTATGTATTATATAAGTGTTAAGCTATTTCTGATTTTGTGTGAGCATGTACTAGTTTGTACATATACCCAAGGGTTAATTAAGAAATTGACATTTTTTTTTTTTTGTATCCTCTCTAACTTAGTTAAGCATTGGCATGCATTTCATTTGCATTTTTAATCATTTAGCATAATGTGTGCATTTTAGTTTTTGTTTATAAAATTTTTTGAAACCATTTTTTTTTTTTTTGGTATTACACATCATGAATATGTAATTGAGGTTGGCCTATTATGTTTGCATAACATGCCTGTGTACCTTGTCTAGCTTAGATAAGCTTATTTTTCTCCACTTTGCTAGTTTTAGCTATGTAATGCATGTTTGTGTGAGTGTTTATAGTTTTTGATCACATACTCTTGATTTTGAAGTCACATGCTTTTGATTATAAGAACTAAAAAATCTTAAGAGAGAGGCATAAATAACCATCTCACCACTATTTACTAGTCAATCATGAACACCTTTATGCATATCTTAAGATTATGTGCTCGAAAAAGTGTAGTATATGCACAAAAAGAAAATAAAGTGTAGCCTTAAAATAAAAAGAAAAATTATAAAATAAGGCAAAAAAAAAAAAATAATAACATGATTGCGAGCTTGTTTTCTAGGAAATGTGGGAATTATATGATGTAACTCTTTAGGTGACAGTCACTCTCTATTTGAATCTCTCCCTTTTCAATTTTTCTCCAACAAAACTAAAAATAATAAATAAATAAAAATAAAAAGAAGGCAACAAAATGTGCAATTCATAAGAATAATGAGACCTACGAAACTTAAATGTTAATCCAGTTGTAAATCACATTTAAATTTCAACATTTTTCAATAAAATTAATAGTTTGAATAGCTCACATCATCTCTCTAAAGACTAAAAGTGACCTGTTACTAACAAAGCATAGATATAAAGGAAGTCAAATTGCACTGGTATTGGACGTACATGCGGTATATACTGTACCAGTCGAAAGACCAATGCCGATACTCCTGTAAAATGTATACCGATCAAAATGTCGTGTTAATGTTGTACCAACCTGTACCGGAGACTTTTCAAGTGTTTTGGCTGGAATTAATGTTTCAAACGATATAAAAAAAAAAAAAAAATTGTTATATAAAATGTTTTCTAAGCTAATACATTGGCTTAATGTATTTAGACTAATATTTGAGCTTATAAAATATATGGATTTTAAATAAAATATTTGTAAAGATACAAAAATAATTAAATACATTCAATATATATATATATATATATATATAGGCATATAGCAATAGCTCCGAAATGAGTCAAATGACATTTCATATCAACCAGTGCTGCAATATTTTGTTTCCATAGCCAAACCACAATTGCCTACGTATGAAATTGACCCCATTTATAAATATTTTAAAATAAAAACTGTGTGGCACTAAAGCCAATATAAAGGAGAAAAATTCATACTCAATCGATTTTTAGGACTTGTTTTGATGCAAATTATTATTTATTTATGAAAAAAATATGTGTAGGGGTAACTTGAGTTAGCATTTTTTTTTATCTAAGCGTGACTATGACACTCTACTCGTTGGACCTAGGCCTACAGGAACAAGAAATTTAAATGACCCAAAGTCGTGCATCCAGCCCCATCAAGAACGCTAGTGAGCATGAGCCGAGAGCTTAATGGCCTGTTTGGAAGTTAAAAAAAGGAGGGGGAGTAGAGTAGAGGAAGGGAGAGTAATTCAATTATCTTGTTTGAAAGTTTTTTAAGGAATGAGGAGGAGGAGTTTGGAGGGGTTTCAACCACCTCTAACCCCTCATTTTTAATTCCCTCAAATTGGAGAGATTTGGAAGGAGAGTAGAGTAGATAAATTATTGATTAGATAAATTTCCCAATTTATTATTTCTAAATTAATAATAGACTAATGTTGCAAGTCCATTTTCAAATAGGGGTAAATTTGTCTATTTTAATCATTTTCTCTCATCTCCATCCTAATTTTTAAAACATCCAAATAAGGAGAAGAGTTAATTACTCCCTTCCCCCTTATTAATTTTAAAAACATTCAAATAAGGTGAAGGGGAACTATTCACCTCTACTCTCCTCCCTCTCTAAACTTCCAAACAGGTCATAAAGTTTTTTCTCAAATACTTGTAATTTTAGGTTTTGAACTTGGGATCTTTTCCTCCCAAACCAAACCTATAGAAGTGAGCTCATGATTGAAGTATGGGGTTTTCATGCAGCATCTTGTTTGATTACTTTTTTTTTTTTTAATTAAAATTTGATTAAAGAGTAATTATATATATATATATATATTTTTTTTTTTAAAGTGAAACTCAAAAAACCATACATAAAAAATAAAACAAAAAATAATAGTTGAAAAAAAATTGTTGTGAAAATACGTGTGAGTTAAAAAGTATTGTAAAAATACGTATTGTAGTGTTTAAACACAAAAAACTGTTGTTTAAACAACATTACCAATTTCTCCCCAAAAAAAAAAAAAAAAACATCACCAAACACATCCATAATTATTCTGGAATGGTTGGATTCCTCGTTATTTGTTTTTTAATAGCAATTGGATTCCTCGTTAAGCACGAGCATGATGGAAGTCGCAAGTAGTTAAATTAATAGTAGTTTCTTAGGATGAGGAATTGAAATTGCCACGTTGCTTGGGAAACGAATCAACCTTTTTCAAAGATAGTTATAATCTTTATGGTTCAACCAAAAACCACACAATAATTCACTTTTATAGACGCAAACTTTGACTAACAAGGGGGATTTTTTCTTTCTTTCTTTGAACTTTGACGTGTATATATATATATATATACATTCCAAGAGAAGATAAAAAAAAAGAAGAAGAGAACACCTTGTCCATCTAGTTTTATAGGAAACATCAAGTCTAAAAAGTTTCAAAAATGTCTATTGGGTTTGAGTCAATTTACTGTATAGTGGGCTGGCTGCCATAATAAATGTGAATAATCACATTCTTGCTTTGCCCTTTTGCCTTTAGCAAGATTCAAAGTTATTTGACCTATTTGTTATTTCTTTCAAGTTCTCTCCCTCTCGTGAAAAACGAGGCCTTCTAAATGCTCTTTCGAATGATTACGATGTCTTATATTATATATGGCCATGTAAGTTTACACGTAGATAGATTTTCCTGGTCCAATCTAAAGATTACTGTCTCCTTTCCCATGTTGTCTAATTTTTCTCACTGTGATGTGTTGCTCGTGGATATATTCATCATATTTTGAGACTTTTTACCAGTGTTTTGAACACGTGCAGTTTAAAATTTTCTTACCAAAAAAAAAAAAAAATCACTCTCATCTTGTATATATGTTTTTTCATAGAAATATATCTCATGCTCATCCAACAAATATAAACACTTTTTTAGACTATTAATTAAGTCTATTTTAAACTTGTGCAAGTTAAATATTTATTTTGAGAATTGCTCGTTAAACTTTAAGTTTAGAGTCAGAATAGGTTTATGCAACATATAAGCACAACACATGTCAAAATAAATCATGTGTTGGATCTCTGTTCTATGCAGGGACGGAGCCAAAGCTTTGAGTTAAAGGAGGCGGTTTTACTGTTGACTGTATGCAGTGATTTCAATCTTTGACTTTGCTACTACTTAATCGCTGTGATTTTATTTATTTTTTATTTTTTGGTGTCGGTAAGAACAAAATTATTTTTGTTTAGAATTTTTTAAATGACAAGATTTTTTATTTTAAATTAAATTGGTTAATTGAGATTATTATTATTATTATTTTTTTAAGTTTTACTATTGGTAATTTTTGTTTTTGAGCTATTTTTTTGGGGCTTGTATATTTTGTTTTAGATTTTAGATCTATAAATTTTTTTATAGTCACTAAAATGAGGAAAATACTAGCGCTACAAACTTTTTTTATATACTATTGATGTAATAAGTGGTTACTGGTAAGTAAAAAAATGATGTGAGTGGTGGGTCCATGTGTGAACCAATAAGAATTTGCTATCAAAACAGTTTGTAAAAATATTGTAACAAAATTTGTGAGTATAGCATTACTCTTAAAAAAATCAATGATATTGTTTTAGGGAAAAAAAATGTAACTTTATAGAACAAATTGCTAAAATTAGTACACATATATAATAATAATAATAATAATATTTTTAAAAAAAATTAGAGGGGGGCCATTGCCCCCCTAGTCCAACGCTAGCTACGTCCCTGGTTCTATGTAATGCAATCAAACATTACAAGGAAATTTTGCCTGTTATAATAAATGAGAATAATCGATTATATATGGCTCACTTTGCTTGAATCTATTGGAATCAAAAGGGAAATGATTCAAGCTTTGCTTCACTCTAAGTATCTAACATTTTAAAGTCGTAGTCAAGTGTTCTCTAAGTTTCACATGTAGTTTAAAATGTCCAAACGAAGATATCACTTTCATTTTGTATAATTTTCTAATAAAATTGTATCACTTGCTGGTTCATCACACACACACATTTTCAGACTATTTCAAGCATGTACAGTTTAAAATTATTTGTTTGAGAAATGTCTGTCTAAACTTTATTATTGAATTGTAAAGCTATCATCATAAATGTTTAGTTTCAAAGATACAAGAATGAGGATAATCAATTTTAGTTTACATTGCTTGAATCACTTGGATTCAAGCATTGCTTCATTCTAACACTTGAGAACCTTAGTGAAGTGTTTTCAAGTTTTCCCTCATGAAATAAGAGTCGCGTTAATTAAATGTGCACTGAATGATTATAATGTCTTAAATCTTAAGGCCAAGAAAGTGCGCGCGCATACACACACAAATATTTAGCCCTGATCTCTAAGTGATCTGAATAATTTTAGAGTTAGTAACTTATCTCAATAATAATCTATCTTGACAATTCACGATTAAGTGACAAAGCAAATTAAAGACACAAGCTGAAAAAACTCCATATATATATCATGAGTAATACTTAGGTATAATCATTGTCATAAATATTTTACATTAATTTATGAAGCTAACTAAGTATTAATCAACTATCATGTTACGTAGAATATAAGTATAAGCATTGTCATAAATATTTCATTTAAAAAATTTTAAAAACCTAAGCCTCATTTTTGATTAGCTAGTCACAAGGAACATTAAATAATTTATGATAACATCTAAATCCCAAATGTCAAATTATTAACTATTAATTTAAAAGAGATTTAAAATTTTTAAGCTCAAAAAGTAGATATATTTGTTAAAAGAAAAACTTTTGGTTAAACAAGACCAACACAAAATATAAAATATTTAAGGAGGCCAAAAATAAATATATTCTAATTTTTTTTTCCTAATTTAAGAACACATGAGGGAGGGAGCATGGGGATTGCCTATTTCAAAATGGTTTTGGATGCGTATGTTTTAATAAATTTCATCTTATATAATTTTCCATTGAAATGTGTTGTTTGCTGCTGATTCATCATATATAGATCCATCATCTTATATATTGTTTTAGGCGCATGCTATTTAAATGCTTCTTTGAGAAGTGTTTTTCCAAACGTGAATGTTAGATTCTTAGCTATATATCATGGATTTATATAACAATGAGAACAATCAATTGTAGTCCACTTTGCTTGAATCCATTGGAATTTAGGCAATGATTCAACCACTGGTTCATTCTAACACTTGGGATTGTTAGTCAATTTACAATGTCACAACTATCAAATTTAGGCTAACTCAGGATCCCACCTAAGTCGAAAGTCTTCCATTTAGAAACGAAAATGTTGATGCCGAGATCGTCAGTAAAGATGATCGCCCAGTAGGATTGTTGACCAAGACCATCTGGAAGCCCTGCAAGAACAAGTGGAAAGAGGGAACATCGGTGTGGTGCTTGCCACAGAGTCTCCGATAGTTAAGTCAGATAACTGAGAGAGGGAAGAGAGTTTCTATATTAAAATATCAGAGTTTTCTGTACTAGAATTGTGTACCTTTTTAGGACTTGAGATACTTGTATATATACCTGCTTCCTTTTCCTAGCCGTTGGGGGTGCTCTTAATGGAGGTCTATATGTGGTATTTGTAATGTTTCCTTGAGGTGTTAATGAGAGGATCGTCGTCCCTCCAACAGTAAAGAAACTTATTGTGGCCCCGTAACATATTGCTATAATTTATGAGTGGGCGGCCCTTCCTTCGTCCAATGGGTTCCTTTGTCCATTGATTCCTCTTCTGGACGAGGAGATTGCCTGAGGGAGTTATGGTCGTCCATCAGAAAAGATTGGATTTGGATTTTCTCTCAAATGTAATACTTTGCAATCATTAGGTTCAGGTATAACAATCTTGGATTGTTAAGCTTTAAGTGATTAGTTGAGCAATTAACCTTAAAAACTAAAAACTGTTAAGAACTTGGAAGACAACGAGTGATCTTGAAAGGAATGAATGGAAAAAAGCTCTTGAAATGGGGGTTTTAAAGGAAGACAAGTATGTAGAATGAAAGTAACTAAGTGTGTACATCTACAATTTTTCTTCAAATTAGGTTAGAGGTGATTATTTTCTCAAACAAAAAAAAAAAAAAAAAAAAAAAAAAAAGGGAAAAAGGTAAAAGGTTAGAGGTGATTCATTATGATCAATAATAGAGTTGGGCCAGTGGGGCCAAAACCCTTCTACAAGTTGGAAAAAAAAAAATCTTAAATGCACGTAAGATTAATCTAAACCTCAAACTCCATTTTCCAATTGGTTAAAATATTAAAATTAAATTAAATAAGGCTAACTTGTGATTCCTCAATCAAAAAGTCGTAATAATTCACACTTTTCTTATACCCTTCCACCTAGGAGATTGAGACAAGATAGCTCCTTTTTCTTTTACACCACTTTTGCAAATTGTGAGAATCACATATCTCTTACGTCATAAATATCACTATCCCATATCATGCCATAATAAAAAGGATTCGATTAACAAATGCCCTTTAGGTATTTGCTAATGAACCATTTTAGAAAAGTGTTAATACTACTTTTATAGAAAATATAAAAAATTGTTTAAAAAGTTAGTTACTTTTTGTCTTTTCCATAAGAAGATTTTTCAAAAAGTTCTTAAATCAATACCCTTAAAGCATTTGCTAACTTTTCCCAAGTTTCTTTTGTAACTATTTTTTTTTTCTTTTCTTTTCATTTCCCCAAAATTTATAAATCTTCTTATAGTTGAATTATTTATTTATATGTCAAAAATACAATTTTAATTCTCATTCATATTTGATTTCATTGAAAATATTGTTACTACTTCAAAAGATGGTTGAATTAACACACGATTTTTGGGTATATAAATTAAATGGTATAAGTGCATATTGTTTGATTTGCTACATAGTAGGTACTTGGTAGTTAGAATTTTCTTTAAATTGATTTAAAAAAAGACTTTGTCGGCTTTTAAACACGATAAAAGTATGAAGTAACTGTCTCATTTTTTACTCTTTTTTTTTATAATAATTTTATTGTCGTTAAGGTTTTTTTAATCAAAGAAAATAATGTCGGTAAGTTAAACTCATATTGTATGATATCAAATCTGTAACTTTTCCTTTTTCCTATGTAGCCATGTTCGTAGTCTCAATTTACTCCATAAAGAAAGGTAAACAAAATTTAAAGAGAAGTAGTCAAACATTTTTATGCCTTACACCAAAAAAGCGGTTGTATAGTATAAATAAATAGTTCGGATAATGTGTGCCCTTAGGACATATATTAACTGTTTATTTAAAAAAAATGTTTTATGAAAAATTGAAAAAATTGTCAAATTAGTTAGTTACTTTTTCACTTTAGCTTAACTGGTAAAATCTCTAAAAGTTGAATAAAAGATTTGTGATTCAATCTTCACTTACACCAAAAATTGACTAGTGACTTGATATGACGATAAAGAGTTATCATCAAGAATGAACGCTATAGGTTGAAACTCTCTTTTTAAAAAAAAAAAAATTATAATGATTTACTGACATATATCTTTTAGAGCACACATCAATAAATCCCATAAATAAAAGTTAGTAGTATCTTCTAGTTCTACATTAACAAAATAATGACATGTAGGTCCACCATTTTTATTTTTATTTTCTTAAAACAAAGACCACCAATATTGTTAAAGCACACGTGAGAGTGGAAATAGAAATAATTCAATTTGAGCAATAAATAATTAAGAAAAAAAGAGAGTAGAGATTAGATTACTATTTATTTTATTAAAAACTGAAAATAATAAAAAAGTTACTATTTATATGTGTGTTACTGTTTCTTAAAAAAAAAAAAAAAAAACAGAAAACGCAATCGCTGGACGCATAACAGCGCTATCCAAAGGCTACTTAGAGAAGGAGAAAAATAGATACTTTTAACCCAAAAGAAAAATGAAAAATAGATACTTTTCTTAGTCATACAATCAGTACCTTCCTCTTAAGGCAATCCTCCAACCTTAAATGTTTTGTTTAAACTTATTTTCCTCTTCAGGTCAACTTCGATCACCACCATGATTGCGATTTATTAACCGGCTATAACCGGTTCCTCAATTAAATCCAATTCCAAATGAATCCACTAAACTTGTCCGTAAAGTCCTTTTCTCCGCCAACCCTCTTCTGCCACGTGTTATGTAAGTGGCATTATCCACCCAGTCCATCTACTCATTCGGATATTTTTTTTATGAATTTCTAGCAGATTCTTTTTTGAGTGAGTTTTTTAGGAGATTCAGAAAGATAAAAATTGGAAAAAAAAAGAGAAAAGAATCTTATTATTATTTTTCTTTAGATAATCCAAGGCTAGAAAAATAATGCTAAAAAGTATTGGAAGTGTTTACAATGAAAATGCGTAGAATTCAAATTTTTCCTCCCTTGTTATCAAATTATTGTTATTATTTTAAAAAGCTATAAGTCAAATACCGCAATACACTAAGCTATTAAATACAATAAAAATATTGCAAGAAGGGCAAAAGCCTGCAAAGTTTTGTGCCAATCAATTAGGATAGCAAACAAATCCCACTTCATCTTCTAAAGTGCCTTAGGTGAATTTGGTTGGGAGATGGAAAAATGAGAGAATTAAAAAAATGAAGGAGGGGTGAAAAAGTGGGGAAATAGAAAAAAAAAAATTAGGTTATGTTTGATAACGGTTTTTATTTTCTATTTTCAAAAACTTGTTTTTGAGAATATTAAGAAAAAAAAAATTCTTGTATTTTTGAAATAAAAAACATGTTTGGTTAGTTGAAATTAAAAAGATAGTTTTTTGAAAAAAAAAAATAGAAAATACTAAAATATATTGTTACTAGGATTTGAACTCTAATGCTAATTTATTAAATGAGATAGATTTATTAAATTAAATGCGTGTTTCCATTGACTTTTAAAATTAGAAATTGAAAACAGTTTTTTGCATGATTTCAGTTTTCTTCACGAGAACAGTTTTTGTTTTCTGTCCATTTTGGGTACCCAGACAAGTTTTTTAGTCTCAAAAATAGAAAATTGTGAGAGGAGGGGAGGGGGGGGGGGGGCGATGTAAATGAGTAATTTCAATCCAACCCATTCTCCTCCCCATTTTCTCTAAGGGAGTCAATACCGTACCGGAGGCTGCACCGATTTGGCCAGCAATACGATATATTTCGGATACTGGTCAATACCGGTGTACCATTTCGGGTTTACTGCTATTTTTTATATTTATAAATATATATATATATATATATGTATGTATGTATGTATGTATGTATGTATGTGTGTGTGTGTGTATATATATTATAATAAATATAAAATTTTACCATAAAACATTTCCTCAATTCAAAACTAATTATTCATGGTTTTAGACTTTAGTATCAATTAAAAGAAAAAAAAAAACACAATATAAAAAATAGAAAGCTTAAAAGTTACCATTGCATACTAAGAAAACAAATAATACTAATAAGTTAATGCAAATAAGTTACCATTTTGCCCTAACAAAAATTCAAAAATTACAAAACTTAAAAAAAAAAAAAACTTTTTTTTTTTTTTTTTGTACAGGCCGGTATTGCCCGAAATTGGCTGGTATGGTCGATACATGGCTGGTATTTAAACCGGTATGAAACGTTGATGTTTCGTTACCAGTATGGCCGATACCGGTAGGGTATTGACTATCTTAATTTTCTCTCCAATTTGATGGGGCAGAAAAATGGTAGGTCAGGAGAAAACAGTCATGCTCCACCATTTTCTCTCTCCCCAAAATCACTCTAACCAAACATCCATCCTACCCAAGATCTCTCTTATTTTTTCTCTCTTCCATTTTCCATCTTCCCTATTTTCACTCCAACCAAATGTAGCATTAGAGAATTCACGTAAGTTTTTGTAAAATAGAAAAAGCTCCACATTTTGCCCAACCCCTTAAAATGTCCCACATCTATCTATGTATAAATATTGTTTAAAATCCATCAACAGCTACAATAATTGAGTAAATTTATACTAGCACTATTCATTTTGTATTTAGCTTTTTATTCTTTATTTATGTATCTGAATGATGAATGAAGATAGTGAATGATGGTTGTTATGTATGAAGAAATATAAATTTTTTTTTAAAATCAAGAAAAATTGATATTTTGATGTGGGTATTTCTAAAAAGTGATTATATAAAATAGAAAAAAGTAAATTCTTATAATAGAATAAACTGAAATTTTTGCACAAGTTTATGTGAATGCTCTTAATACTTCACTTGCTTATAATGTTTGATCCTTTATATGAATTTTTAATTTTTTTAATTACAATTTAATTGTTGTTATAATTTATGGTCGGGAAGTCTAATTATCCATAAAAAATTGAAGTCGAGTAATCTCATTGAGTTACAAACTTACAATACAACTAAATTATAACTTAAGAGTCATTCAAATAACTAATTGTTGATTTTTGTCTTTATAAAGAATAAATGGCTAAAGAATTATTAGATTTTTTTTTTAATTTTTTTAATTGTGTGGGTTATTGTTGAAAAAAGCTAAAACTGAACGAATGAAAAAGAATAAAAAAAAAAATCTAAACAAGTTATTTAATATATTAATATTGTGAGTTGTAAGCCTGTGAGTCTGTGACAAATAGAATGAAAAATCTAGGAAAACCATCCAATCTCAATGGGTTTCGATGTATTAATAATAAATTTATACTAAAAAAAAATAAATTTATTGATTGAGATCCAAATCTTATTCTATATCATTATCTAGAACCAAATTATGAATTTTTTAAAAGGAGAATGAAATAAAATAAATCATACACAAGTTATTTGATTTGGATTTTTCTGTAGAGGTGAATCTCCTTTTAGCACGCGTACATAAAATGATTTTTTTTTATGTTCTTTAAATAAAGCAGACATGTCCCTGGTCCTATAGTAGAGTACTATATTACAGTATTGTTATTAATATTATCTTTGCTGTACCTGATAGACTGATTCTGATGTTTTGTTTATATATATATATATATATATATATATGAGTTGAGTGCAAATTACACCAAGTTTAACTCTAAGTGATATTACACCACTTAATAACTTATTATTATATGTGAATTTTGACAAATCTACCGTTTGATTATATTATATTCATATACTCTCCATGCTTGCAAAATTTCACGGTGATCAAAGATTAATAGTCATGTTATCAATCATTTTTTTAAATTAAAGTTTTTGTAGTTTAAAATAATTCATAAAATATGAGTTAATGGATCACAAGGTAAATAATATTCGATTAGCATGAAAATTGGCATACATGTTAAGCACATATAGAACATGTAATTCAACAATGAGATTTTTAAAATATGAATTTAATAATAAATTATTAGGTGGTGTAACATTGTTTAAAGTTACGTTAGGTGTGTGTGTGTGTGTGTCTCTCTCTCTCTCTCTATATATATATATATATATATATTTATTTATATGCAACCGCAAAAGTAAACAATGGTTGATATAGAATTTGTTAACATTGGAAATATTGGGTTTATTTTTTTTACAAAAAGAACCTTGGAAATTGCCTCAGTCCAAGGTAAAACAAATTTATAGCAAAGGTCTAGGTTTCTTTGTAGGATTTTGCTAATGTGTACTCTAATAGAAAAAGTATTAAAAACTTTTTCAATTCTCAATAAAATTTTTCTAAATATGGATGGCTTAATGTGTGCATGTATTAACTGGACCTTTCTTTGTATGCCGATTAAGTCATCGGCGTTAAGCTTTTTGTGGTTGAAACTTGAAAGTCCTGGTCCTTATGATCATTGTGTTAGATCTCCTTGGAAATTTTGATTTTTGACGTTGAAACAGTTTCCACCACTCGTTTTCAACCTTAGGGAGTTTAGATCATCATAGATGCTCCAATTGGTGGTCCCCTTTAAGGAAACCTTGGGTCCCTTTATGTTATTTCAACCTATTATTATTAATAATTAAGGGTCTGTTTGAAATCTGTTTATTTTTTTGAAATTGAAAACTTTTTGCTGAAGTACGGTAGATAAATATAAAAGTTAACTGAAATAGTATAGTGAGACCCATGAATAGTATAAAAAAGTGCAATGGGGCCATGAATAGTAGTAAAAATAAACTGAATAATAAAATAAGCTAACTTTTTAAGCTGGAGCCAAACGCACACTAATTATTTTTTTTTGAAAAAAAAAAAGACTTCACCTCACTTTCCTTTTTTTGAATTATCGAATTCACAAGTTAAGTTTATATAAATTAAATATGAAGAAAAAAAAAATCAAGTAATTACTTTAATTTGTGTTTGTGCTCCATGAATTATTAATATATATATATATATTTGAATGCATATATTATATCTCACAATTAAACATTTTATTATTCTTAATTTGTGTCCAATATAACACTCGTTACTACCGATACTCTTCTTTCTCAATTTCTTATACTCTTATTTTAGGCTGTGTTTGGATGGACGTAAAATGTTTTTAGATTGTAAAGTATTTTAAGTTGAAACTATTTTTGAAAAGGAAAATGTTTTCAAGTATTTGGTTGTTTTGGAAAATATTTTCAAGTATCTAATTTTGTTTAGTTTCTCACATTTTCTAGCATCTAAACAAATTTTATATTAGGAAATCTCAATATTTAAAACCCAACAAAAATAAAAACAAAACCATTCATTAAACCTGGTCAAATTAACTCTGAGAGAGAGAGAGAGAGAGAGAGAGAGAGAGAGAGAGAGAGAGAGAGAGAGAGGCGAAGGTGATGATCTAGAGGTGTTGATGACGAGCTTCAGGTAGAGTTGATGAGATCGGGTTATAGGTGGTTCGATTTTGGTACCTGCTAGAAGCTTTAGGGCTTTGTAGGTCTAAGGGAAAGAGAGGGAAAAATGGAGAACGAGGGTGGCGTTCAGTGGTGGATGTTCAACGATGAGGATGAGGTTGAGGGTAGTTTTCGGTGGTGGATGTTTGGCAGTGAGGATGAGGTTGAGGGTGGCATATATAGGAATAACGTTTGGTGTTTAAAATTAACCATTTAATAATTCATAATGTGTCCAATATGATACTCATTAACAATACTCGTCTTTCTCAATTTCTTGTTCTCTTATCTTATTAATGTAATCCGAGAGTAAGAGAATGAGTTTAGGCTTTTTATTTCTTTTCCTTCTTTTAACCATCACCACTCAACTCAAAAATTATAAAAATGACAAGTGCTTTTGGTGTGATAACAAGATGCAATGCATGCCGATGAGTCTTGTTATACATTTTTTTTTTTAATAAAATGTGTGAATCACCTTGTAAAAATATCACTAGCAATTTTTCAGAAATTATATTATTTTAAATAAAATTCCTCTTTGAACCAAAAAAAAAAAAAAAAAATTATTATTATGGCATTTACTATTTATTTGTGGGTGGTTATGTCACATCCTTCTTTTTCGTTAATTTGACTTTTCATTAAAAATCTGAAGTAACTACTGCAGTACTACATTTTATCCTAAAAGTTATTATTAAGTTCATAGCTTGCTAATCCTTCTTTGAACACTGGCTAAATTCTTGATAAGAAGGTCAATTCCTACAAACCATCCAAATCTTCCAAGATAGTCTGTGAAATATGCGAGATAAAAGCCATGGGACCCAAAATCCCTTTTGCTTTTACATATATATCATATCATTATTACTAATTTGTCATTTGGTTTTAGAATCTCTATAGACCCTATCTCTCATATGATAAATTGATAAAAACATTATGTAGATGCGAAAATCTTGTACGAGATAGGCGCGTGCGCCCAATGTGTCACAAATACTTACTCTAAAGTATATGAAAACCATCTTTAATCTCTCTCTCTCTCTCAAAACCTTGACTTACTATGTACCTCCACATTATCCTTTGATTCAAGCAACTACCATTATTGAAAGGGTGGGTAGGGGCCTGGTTGGGGTTTATTTTATGAAAATGGTCCACATGTTAAGGTGCCAATTTATATTAAATTATTAGCACCAAAAAGAAAAGAAAAGAAAAGAAAAATCAAGAATATAATAAGTTTTGAAACATAGAATAAAAGTAAAGTACAATTAGGGTTGCGCTTTTCGGCAGGTACATTGTCGGCAAGGGTGTACGAGGTTTACGCCTAGGGAGACGTGGACTCTTCTTCTCCATTCATGGAAAGCCCTCCACCAATATAAAAATACCCTGTGTTGTCAAACTTTCTATTTTTATATTTTGTTTATTAAGTCCCGCTAATTGGTGTTTTAGATTTTTTTAATACTGATTAGCGAACATTTCATGTGCTATAAGTAATTAACAAGGCAGGATATCTTTTTTTAATTTTAAATAAGTTGAATCTGTTAATATATTTGACAAAGTGAATCTTTTAATAAGCTCATGCTGTCATGCATGACGTGTATTTTAGAAGGTGTTTGGCATGTTATATACCTTAACCAGATAGAAACATTCTGATTAGTTTTAATTAATTATTTTCAATTGGATGATTTTTTTTTTTTTTGGGGTTAAAAGTTAAAACAACTGGTCCAAAATAAGATGAGATATACTTCCATAAAACTATTTTTAATTTGCTTGCATGAGATGCATGTTAGTTTTTTTTTTTTAAAAAGGTTTTAATTTGATTCAAAAAAAGTTTTAATTTTGGTTCAGCTTATATTAATTATTAAAACTAAATTAGTTCTGTGGTTTATAAAATGCCCATTAGGCACACAAATTTACCATAAATTGGATATAATTTCTTGATATATTTATATATAATTTCAATTTTCAAAAAAATAAAAAGATTATTAAACTAAAAAAAATTAAATACTTCTAGCCTATGTATCTGAGTACCTCCATTTACAAATTTATCTATACTATAGAAAGAATAGTCTTTTTGGTTTCATGTTTCTAAATTCTTAAAACTTATTTTGAAGTTAAATATTGCAACAAATAGACATAAATTACAAAAGTTAAATTAATAAAATAATTAAATTTTAAAATTCAATAATTAAATGAAATAAACATATTCTTAGATGTAAGCACACTTTAACAAAATGACTCCCCCCTTATTGTTCTCTTCTTTTCTATTTAAATTTCTTTTAAATTCCAGTATTTTATATATATATATAAATTGTGAAAATATTGATTTTACATATTATGCCCTTTATATGTTGACTTATCTCAATTTGGTACATACAGTTCAATTTTATGACCCTCCATCTATTTTTGTCAATTAGGTTGCTATTAAAGGGCCTTAAAATTGCATAGTGTTTCCCCCCAATTTTTACTCTTTATTAGGTTCTTCTTTTTTCATCTTATTAATTCTTCTCCTCCAACCCAGCCGGCTCCAAAATATAGAGATGAACCAGCTCTTGTTCCTGTAGACAATTTCATAAAATAATCGAAGGGTTGGGTTAGTGAAGGATTGATCGGTGTTGTTGATGGGTTAACATGACTAAAGACCGTTTTGATTTGATTTTGGGTGTCTTTGATGGTTAAGGCAGTGTGTTGGCTAATGGCTCATGGGTCTTGTTAATGATTCAAATATTAAGTATTATTTTAATTTAACCAATTGTCAATAATGGGTTTTCGTGAGGTTGTTGTGGGTATGAAGGTGAAGGAATATTGATGAAGTAGTGATCATATTCACGTCGTCAATCACTATGAGATTGGTGGCCTCAATTTGATGTTTGGTGGTGAATGGACCGACTGTTAGGGTTGCTTTACGTGTGTGTGTTTGGGAGGGGCGTAGTTATGCAACAGTTTGCAGAGCTTTACGTTTAACTAATTAGGTTTAATTTTGAGTTTGGTCGCTCTCCCTTTACTTTTGTGTCTTGAAGGTGAATTAAGTTTTAAGTTTAGTTACAAAATTGGTTGTAACATAATGCTATAATCTTAATTAATAAAATAAACATTACTACATGTAGGGACACGATTATTTAACGGCCCAAAAATGACATTGGGCTCATACATAAAAGATCCCTCACAATATGATTTGTAGAAAATGGGCTTAAAAGGCTTGCCTTTGATCACGGGCGATGGTCCGGTCTTGATTTCAGGGGGGCTCATGTAGAAGAAGGGTTCGGTTTGAACACCTAGGCCCTACAGCGTCGTAACATGAGGGGATGGACTCCTCGAACTTGGTCCGAGGAGCATCAAGTTCTTCACCTCCTTCTCCTCCTTTTTCTTTTTTCCTTTGTCTCTTGGCTTTCGTTTCCTTTTATACTCGTATTCCTTCCTCTCTTTAGGGTCCACGTGTAAGCTTTACCTTCGGAGGAGAGAACTTGTCCTATCAGCCCATACCTCAAGTGGTTGGGAGTAGACGTAAAGGTTGAATAGTTTGGTCAAGAATAGGGGCTTGTCAGGCACAGAGTTCTCTGCTACAGTGTGGGCAGTCTTTTCACTTATCTTATCCATGCATTAAACTCCTCCTTGACAATAGGTCTCCTCAGATCAGGCCCTGGGCCTTGATATAGAGCGGGTCTGGGCCATGAATTTTCTGGCCCACAATAGCCCCTCAAAATCCTGCTGCCCGACTTTTAGTTGGGGAGGAGGGTTTTGGTGACCTTGGGCCCACATCACGGCTCGTTCAAATTCTGCAGGGGAGACGTGCCAAGTCAAGAGTCATCCCTTCGTTCGCGAGTACTCTGAAGTTTCAGTAATCGAAGCGCGCCTTCCCGAGGATCTTGAGATCCTACGGTTGTGGATGGTGTGGGAAATCGAGCCAAAGCTGCCTTGTCTGTAGCGTGTCTTGGGAATTTGCTCAAATTAAATCACATGTCACCTCCTTACCCTCTATATAAGTGGGACAGGTGATTGCTCTCCTGGCATATACACCCTTCTGCTCTTTTCAGAATCATAACCCTTTGTCCATACCCAGTTTCCTCCTCTGGTGTCATCTTCCCTTTGCGCCGTATGTTTGAGGTTTGGGTTGAGGTGGAGGAATTTCACCCTCCACAGAGGCACCAGACCATCCCAAGTCGTAAAGTGATGTGGCCTGGGCAGGGGAGGCACAGATTTAAGGTGTCTTCCCGCTTGGACATGGTGGGGACGGTATCCTCCAATCTTTTAGTCAAAATCCGAAGCAGGTTCTGGTCACGCCAGATTTTTGGTGTGTCAGAAGAAAGATTCTCTGCCATCAGTGCCGTCTGCCTTGTAGCAGACAAATTTTGGTGTAGGCTCCTCAACTTCCGGTTCCCGGCATCTTCTCTTCAACGGTGTGGGCCTCAAGTTGGGTTCCCTGCACCTTTTCTTCAGCTGCGCTAGCCTGAAGCTGGGCGCTCTCTGCACCTTTTCTTCAACAGTGCAGGCCCCACGCTAGGTCCTTTTGCTGCCTGAGTTATGGGCATGTAAAAGTATTGAGGAAGAACAAAGTCTCGAAGCAGCAGCCAACCTCTCCTCTGTACTACCTCCTCGGCTTTATCTCATTCTCTTGTATCTTTCTTTTCGATTATGTAGTTAGCTTTAGCAGCCAACCTCTCTTCTGTATTACCTTATCGGCTTTTTCTTATTCTCTTGTATCTTTCTTTTCGATTATGTAGTTAGCTTTAATATAAGTTGATTCCAGCTTTTCATTGTACGCTGTACTATTTCTTTGTTTTAATAAAAAGGGAAATTTATTTACTTGTTTTGGATACTTTTCTTTTTTACAACACTACTTTGTGAATGGGTGTGTTCCGTGTGTGTTTTCTTCAATGATACTTAGAGTAGGAAACCTTGAAACATAATCCAGCTAATTTTAATTTACTGACATTTCCAGGCATAACAACGATAATTCATAGTAAGTTAAACTTAGGAAACTAACCAAGATGACAGCTGAATATTCTATAATAAGTGCGAGAACACCGTCCGAGAACGATAAACTCTAAATAATTCGTCCGAGGGGATGACCGAGCAGTAGGAGACTCCAATTGTGATTTTGGCAACACATTGCTCTATATTGCATCAATCCCTTTGGTGCTGAGGATCCGAGAGCAGACTTGAGAATCCATGCAGTTTAGGAATTAACCCAATTGTTAGTGGAGAGTTTTCCTCGGATAGATTCCAAGATCCATGTAATGTAGTTTTTCCTCGAAGTACTTGGCTTCCCCATAGGCTTGAGTCCGAGGACCATGCAAGGCCTTGGTTCTGTTCAAAGCTTGTATTTTTCTTTGTAAGTGATTGGTTTCCCCAGAGGCTTGAGTCCGAGGACCATACAAGGCCTTGGTTCTGTCCAAAGCTTGTATTTTTCTTTGTAAGTGATTGGTTTCCCCAGAGGCTTGAGTCCGAGGACCATACAAGGCCTTGGTTCTGTCCAAAACTTGTATTTTTTTGAGTACTTGGTTTCCCCATAGGCTTGAGTCCGAGGACCATGCAAGGCCTTGGTTCTGTCCAAAACTTATAGTTTTTCTTTTGAGTACTTGGTTTCCCCATAGGCTTGAGTCCGAGGACCATGCAAGGCCTTGGTTCTGTCCAAAACTTATAGTTTTTTTTGAGTACTTGGTTTCCCCATAGGCTTGAGTCCGAGGACCATGCAAGGCCTTGATTCTGTCCAAAACTTATAGTTTTTTTGAGTACTTGGTTTCTCCATAGGCTTGAGTCCGAGGACCATGCAAGACCTTGGTTCTGTCCAAAACTTATAATTTTTTTGAGTACTTGGTTTCCCTATAGGCTTGAGTCTGAGGACCATGCAAGGCATTGGTTCTGTCCAAAACTTATAGTTTTTCTTTTGAGTACTTGGTTTCCCTATAGGCTTGAGTCCGAGGACCATGCAAGGCCTTGGTTCTGTCCAAAACTTATAGTTTTTCTTTTGAGTACTTGGTTTCCTCATAGGCTTGAGTCCGAGGATCATGCAAGGCCTTGGTTCTGTCCAAAACTTATAGTTTTTTTTTTGAGTACTTGGTTTCCCCATAGGCTTGAGTCCGAGGACCATACAAGGCCTTGGTTCTGTCCAAAACTTATAGGTTTTTTGAGTACTTGGTTTCCCCATAGGCTTGAGTCCGAAGACCATGCAAGGCCTTGGTTCTGTCCAAAACTTATAGTTTTTCTTTTGAGTACTTGGTTTCCCCATAAGCTTGAGTCCGAGGACCATGCAAGGCCTTGGTTCTGTCCAAAACTTATAGTTTTTTTTTTTAGTACTTGGTTTCCCCATAGGCTTGAGTCCGAGGACCATGCAAGGCCTTGGTTCTGTCCAAAACTTATAGTTTTCTTTTGAGTACTTGGTTTCCCCATAGGCTTGAGTCCGAGGACCATGCAAGGCCTTGGTTCTGTCCAAAACTTATAGTTTTTTTTGAGTACTTGGTTTCCTCATAGGCTTGAGTCCGAGGACCATGCAAGGTCTTGGTTCTGTCCAAAACTTATAGTTTTCTTTTGAGTACTTGGTTTCCCCATAGGCTTGAGTCCGAGGACCATGCAGGGCCTTGGTTCTGTCCAAAACTTATAGTTTTTCTTTTGAGTGTATTTATTTGTTTTTCGAAGGTCAGCCCCTAGACCATGGCGGGGAAAGTTGGTTTGAGGCCGGAATCCCCTAGAGCTGCCCACGCCGTTGGCATTGCAGGGTGTAGCCCCCAGCAGAAGTTTATGTCGGAGCAACTACTACATGTCGTCGGAGAGGGAGGAAACCTCGCGGATCTCTACTTGCTAGAAAGTTGACTCCACCGCCACCTGGGTCAATGCGCAAACCTTCCCACAGACGGCGCCAATTGTAGGGACACGATTATTTAACGGCCCAAAAATGACGTTGGGCTCATACATAAAGGATCCCTCACAATATGATTTGTAGAGAATGGGCTTAAAAGGCTTGCCTTTGATCACGGGGTGATGGTCCGGTCTTGATTTCAGGGGGGCTCATGTAAAAGAAGGGTTCGGTTTGAACACCTAGGCCCTACAGCGTCGTAACATGAGGGGATGGACTCCTCGGACTTGGTCCGAGGAGCATCAAGTTCTTCACCTCCTTCTCCTCCTTTTTCTTTTTTCCTTTGTCTCTTGGCTTTCGTTTCCTTTTATACTCGTATTCCTTCCTCTCTTTAGGGTCCACGTGTAAGCTTTACCTTCGGAGGAGAGGACTTGTCCTATCAGCCCATACCTCAAGTGGTTGGGAGTAGACGTAAAGGTTGAATAGCTTGGTCAAGAATAGGGGCTTGTCAGGCACAGAGTTCTCTGCTACAGTGTGGGCAGTCTTTTCACTTATCTTATCCGTGCATTAAACTCCTCCTTGACAATAGGTCTCCTCAGATCAGGCCCTGGGCCTTGATATAGAGTGGGCCTAGGCCATGAATTTTCTGGCCCACATTACATATTTTAAAAATCAAACTATTGAATTGTATGTTCTTTATACTCTTAATACACATGTTAAATTTTGTACCAATCTAATATTATTTACTATATGATTTATACGCATATATTTAATGCAAAATTTTAAGTTACAAAAACTTGCAAGTTAAACAATTTATTGATAACATAACTATTGATTTTTAATTTTCTAGAAATTTTTCAAGTATAGAGGATATAAGAAGAATATGTAATATAATGATGAATTTGTCAAAATTTATCTTTAATAAAAAAATATTGAGTAAAGTTGTAATTTTAAGCTACCACCAATAAATTATTAGTCAGATTAAAAATGAGTCAAGTTTAAAGAATATAACATATACTTAAGCCTCTATGATTTTAATTCCCCTTTCTTTTACTTTCCTTTTCCCATTACGTTTTTTCCCCATCTCATATCTCTTACCAATTATTTATTTAAAATCTCAACAGGACAATATTAGGTTTCTTTTTGAGAAAACCGATACAATATTAGTTTAAAATACATGTTATTGTTTTCTTTCTAGATCCTATATTTGGTTAAGTTTATAATTTTTTTGGGTATAAAGGTTAAGTTTATTTTCATCCTAAAAAGAAATGTAAATTTTTTAAAACATCACATTTCTTTTAGTAAATAAATAAAAGTAGACATAATAAAGTATATATATATTTTTTTTGAAATTCAATAAAGTATAATTTTCATTATAAAATGAAGTTTATAATTTTGTATTTTTACACCATAAATAAAAATAAAAATAATAATAAAAATAATAAAGTGATGAAAATAAACTTATCAATTATTGGTTTTAATAAGTACCAGAACGTTCTATGCAACAATAATATTAATATGCCCTTGAACCTTTTCACTGTGGCCATGTCGTTGTGGGGACGAGCTAAGCTCTGGGCCTCTGGCTATAGAAACAAGACAAAGGCACCTGTCATTTGTTTCTGTCAAGGATCTCCTGGGTTTGTGTCAAAGATCTCATGCTTCCACACCGTTCCAAGTGTAGTTAATCACAACCTAGTTTTATAAGGCATGTTTTTTTTTTTCTTTCTTTTTTGTTTTTGTTTTTTTTCGTTTTTTCTGTTTATTATAGTATTTTTTTAATCAAACCCTTCAAATCAAACAAGCACGTTGATTGACATTTGTGGTATTCGTATTTAAAATACAATGTTATTTTCAGTTTATGTTTTAAATCATTAGAATATGGGCATTGTTAATTTCTATGGAATTATCATGCGACTACCTATAAAATATCACTGTATAATTGGCTTATATGATCATAGCTTGCACCAAACAACTTTATTTGTGTGGACGAAGCATAAACTACGAAAACGACTCGTCTTTCTTTTAAGAAACTTTTTCTTTGAGATACTATCAATCTTATAAAGTAAAGATTCACATGAAACTCATCAAACAAGTAAACATCAAATTAGCGGCGGAGCCTGAGGGGGTGAGGGGGGCAACTGCCTCCTAAAAAAGTTCTTCACATTTTTCTATAAAGCAAACCATACCCTTATATGAAATAAATATATAAATAAAATACATATTTTTATTTGAGAAAGTTTAAAAATGCAACAAATTCTCACAACACTCTTATTTTTAGTTGAAATGCATCCTAGAATAGATATATTTTATTTTTATTTTTATTTTGACCAGTGATATACAAATATTTTAATTTATTATAAAAATAGTGAGATTTTGTAGTATTACTCAAACAACTCCTTTCCACTTTAAACAATGAGCCTGAAATAAAATAAATGCCACTGCCACCAAATCTGTTTAGACTTTCGACCAATTTTAATCCTTTTTCTTTTCTTTCATTTCAGTTTAACCACGCCAAACTCAAACTTTACACAAAATGATAATAATAATAATATCTTGTATAGCACTAAAGCAGTAAAGCATCCATTATTTATTTCTTCTTCATTTTTTGCATTTTCATAGTTTCAAATTTTGATTTTTATCATAAATCCAAATTTTAAATAATTAGAAGAATAGAGAAAGAAAAGTTGAAATTTATTTTCTCAATTTATTTTGAGGAATCAAATTAAATGTCTAAACTTTATGCATATAGATTAATCTCTTACTTTGATAATTGATCGTCAGGAATGTTTTACAATTGTTTATTTATTTTACAATTATTTAAATTTTAATATATTTTGTATGACAATTATTGTTGTTTATAATTTTATTATTAGTATCGATTAATAATTTTAGGTTTTTTTTTTTTATTTTTTTTTATTTTTTTTTTTTTTATATATAAATCTTGCCCTCCTTAAACTGAAATCCTGTCTCTGCCACTGCATCAAATGGACTTTGTTTTCTCAACCAAAAAAACAGACTTTGGGTTCAGAGTGACAAATATTGACCTTGCCCAGAAAAATTTAATATAAAGCTTAACAACAACCTAATGAAAGAAACTTTTATCGACTGTATCTAATTAATAACTCAAGTCCGCTTCTTGCCAAAAAAAAAAAGAGGAAAACAAAATTCAGTCGGCCAAGCCCAGAGGTGTAATAGATAAATCCTAGCTAGGTTTGTTATTATTGGTGTTCTACTTCTAAGTTCTAACAATTGTAAGATGAAAGAGACCTAACAATAATAAACAATTTGTAGTATGGAGATCATGAGAGGTATATTGTAACTTTTAGGTCGATTGTGAGTTTTTTGATTGATATATTAAATCCCGTTCACACCATAAATGAAAAAGTTTTTGGGAGGAGCTCTACAACATCTTAATCCTATATATAATTCTATTAAATTAATTAATTTTTAATTAAATTTTTTTAGTTAAAAAAAATAATTATATTTGTCAATGTGTATAGGTTCATTGGGTTTTAGGCCTACTTTCCTTGTCTTGCATCTCCTACATACTTGTACAACGTTTATATGTTTTGCACTGCATTCATAATATTTGAGGAATACAATTCATTTATTCAGTATTTTAACAAATCTTAATAGAGATTGATGTAATAATCTATGCTATTATTTGTATCTATTGAAAGCGTGTCATCTGACTCCAAAATTCTTCTAGCTTAATAATTAGTTGACATGACTAAACTATTGTGCTAACTCACATCCATTTGTTTAAAATCTTACTTATGTATTATGACATATCATATCGATGATGAAAAAAATATTAATGTCGTGAAATATTATTTAGAAATATATAAAATTTGATATATCAACATATGTATTGAAATATATCTTGAAATATAGAAAAATACAATATATTAATTTAGCAAAAAAAGAAAGAAGAAAAATACAATTTATTAGGTGATATGTCCTATTTATCTGCCCAAGAATATCGAAAATGCCTGATAATATAATAATAAAAATATTATTCTTTATATATATTTTTTGTTTTGCTTTGTTTTTTCTAATTTGATGATTTGAGAATTTTAAACTATAAATGTCTTTATTAGAAAAAAAAAAAATGACAATTAAGTTACAGAATTTTTTATCGGAATTTTTGAAAATAAAACCTTCCGGATTTTTGTTTTTTGGGAGGTGGATGTTGTTTGGTGATTTATGCTATACCTAAATCAATTTCCTATCATATTATTAAACAAAAAGCACTTTTTCACAAGCATTTATGCAAAAGGTTCTTCAGGAGGACCACTCTAAACTATTGTGAAAAGTTCCAACAAATAAAGGAATATCCATCTGCAACCAATCCACATGTTAAAGCTCTCTGCATTTTTATTTTTGGGCCTTAATATATGTATGACTATGTTAGCCATGCGGATAGAATGGCTTTGGTGAAATGAATTGTGAAAATTCAGAATTCCCTGCATCTCCTCCTATTCGGTTATTCCTTTTTTGGGAGGTGCCCATTGTTTCTCTTTCTCTGGTTTTTTCTTTCTTTCTCATTCTTCTATTTATTTATGTTAATAATCTTGTGATTTAATGATACTATATTCGGTCTCTCAAGTGGTGAAATTGGATTTAAACCCCCTCTCTCCCCACTTTTAAGAAAAGAAAAAGAAAATCTTTATTTTCTCTTTTCTATTTTGCATCGTTTCAATTTAATTTTTTAATTTTTTTCTATCGATTTTTTTAAAAATGTCTCACGTGCTCACTGGTCAACGAGACACTTAACAATTAACATTCTTCGCAACATGGATGGAAGAGTTTAATTGAATCAATCTAAAAGCATATATGGGGTGTAATATTACACCAAATATAAGCTGGAGGGCCCTGTTTAGAAAAAAAAAGAAAAATTAATACCAGTTGGAGAAATGTCCGTACATTAACATTAACATTAACATAAAGGCAGCGATATCTCAAATCCTAAACCCTTTAGCCATCCATTTCTTACTTTAAACAAAATTCAATCAAATTTTGTATATGATGATCAGCAAAATATTTTATGATATAATATAATTGAACAACAAACATATACGTTTGAGCTTAATGGATTGGATCCAATCTATTAGTACATTGCATAGACCTGATTTTCCACTAGCTATGGGCGACAAAGCTACAGTAGCAAACACTATTAAAAGGTAAAAAAAAAAAAAAAAAAAACACAAAATCATATAAAAATTGTTAATATATCTTGGCCACTTCCCACTTGATACGAGTAATAAAATATAAACACAAATGGTGCAACTATCATCTTTTAAATATAGCTACTCCCTTAAGGAGAATAAAATTTCGAGGAGATTAAGATGTGATAACTAATGTCTAGAGAAAAGTACACCTCTAGTTATTATTAGACTGAATCAGAACGTAATCCAAAGTAATTTATATATATAATACAGGTTTTACGTTCTTAATTAATTTATATAATGTAAGAAGGTTTTCGATCTCCTATTTCTATTTGGCCTTAAAACTTGAAAGACATGGTAGGTTCAAAGACAGAACAGACAAGGTTTGAAAAAAACAAAATCATTTTCACATTGTTTATTCTGTCAAAGTCAGGCTGGTCGCCCAGTGGGGATGATTCACATCACAAACACACAAAAACAACAGCTATACAAACAAAGATAATAAATAAAGAGAGAGAGAGAGAGAGAGAGAGAGAGGAAATATTATCTAATAATGTGTCCAGATAAATACTGCAATGTATAATATTGAAAAGCTAAAGAGAGAGAAACCTTAAAAACTACCCCCCCAATCTTTGGCTGCATCTCCCAGGATCTTTTCTTGTTTAAGAAACCAATACCATAACGTTTGTAGAGACTACTTTTATAAGTCTTCTTTGGCTGACAACAAGTAACAGAGTTCACAGTTCTTTATCTGTATTCTGTATCACATGCATATATAATTCAAAATCAAAAGCTCTCTTTCCTCGGTTCCTACCAAAGAATAAACAAGGAAGGTAAAGTTGTACTTAAAATGAATCTTTGATGGAGTGCATACTAAGAAATTGTTAGTAAAGATCTGCTGAACTATCAGGACAGGCAGAGATAAGGCTTAACCAAAAAAATATATAGTGATGCCGTGCATGCAATGCAAGGATATTATTGAAAGGTGTACTAAATTACCAATACCCCAACCCCCAGCCAATCTAAGCCTGAAAGTTGAAAATCACATGTATTGACTCTCATCATAATGAAGTATCCTCTTTTGGGTACATGTTTGGTAGCCCGAGTAATCAATAGCTTATATGCTAGATGGCAAGGTGGCAGTGCCAGTGGCATTCATAATGATCATGGGCACCATGGTGTGACCATTTCTTTTATACAGTGAATGTTAGGATACATACAGCTGAAATGATTTTTCAGCTGCCTACAGGTCTGATAGGTTTTGTGTGCTGTTTATGGGATATGTAAATATATTTTTTCAATAAAATTTTCATTAAAAATAAGTCTCATAGCACTTTTCACATATTTAAAAATCATTTTTCTATAGTGTTTTTAGTTTTCAATAATAAATAGTATCCAAACAGACCCATAATGTCTAGAACATAAAAAGTGCCATCAACTTCTCATCACATCAGATCACTCAATTCTCCTACTCCATTCATATAACCACTATGTCAATCATGAGCAACAAAGAAAAAAAACAAAACTCATGCAGTAATGCTAAGTTGCTAATTATTAACAAGGGGATTTTATTTTATTTTTAATCTCTATATTCTCTCTCTCTCTCTCTCCCTCCTTATGTGCCTTTAATGCTCTCTCTCTTCAATTATTAGACTTTAATTTTCCAATTTTTTTAATCTTTCAAGCAATATGGGACACAACATTTTTCACAATATTTTTTTATTTTTACTTATTTAATTATTATTTTTTAAACTGGTTAGGATAACAAGCTGCAATTGGAGTAATATAATTTTCACATGGCCTTAGTTAGCTCAACTAATAAAATCTCTGATCGTTGAATAAGAGATTTATGGTTCAATTCTCACCTACACCAATAACTGATTAATGTCTTAATCTAATGTGAAAGAGCTATCATTAAAAGTAGACACTATAGGTTGAAACTCTCTAAAAAAAAAAATTCACATGGCCCCATCATTGACATATATTTTATTATGCATTAATCACAAAAGATAAAATTGTAAAAAACTTGTGTATTCCTTACATTTTGTTATATTTTATATGGCATTCATATACCTTATCATATGATTTATAACCATTAGAAATGACAAAGAGAATAGGAAAATTATACAGTACTTTGGGAGTACAATGGTTGTGCACTCTCTCCTCTCATATAAATTTTGAGTCTTATTATGAATTTACTTATTAAGATTCACAATTATGTGAAAGGAGGGAGTACGTCATTATTGTATTCTAGAAATATTGTATAATTACTCAAGAGAGTGGTACTTAGTGAAGCTCACCCTCTCTCTCTCTCTCTCTCTTGAAAATTTGATAGTTACAATGTAGGAAGGGAGATTTGAATCATAGATGTCTCCATTGAAAACATTAAGAGCTACTAACCAATTGAGTTACAAAAAAATCATATACATGTGATGTGTGTATAAAGAAGGGAACAAGATTTAAGTTCTAATATCAAGTTTAGATTACCTAAATAAGGTATGGATAAAAATATTTTTAAGGGAATTGAAATAGAATAAGCTCAAATTGCCAAAAAGATGAGATATGAACCAAACCAAAATTTGATGTAGTAAAATTTACAACCAGGCTTGTTTACAAAACTTTATTAATTTGTACATTAAAAAAATTATTAATATATGAATTTAAAGAGTAGTACATGAAAGGAAATGTTTTAAATTCCTTAAACAATTTAGTTCATTTCAAGCAAGAGCTTCTCTCTCTCTCTCTCTCTCTCTCTCTCTCTCTCTCTCTTCCATTAATTACCCTTTCTTCCCTTACAACTTTTAGCCTTTAATTTATTAAGTGTTACCTAATTTGATGGTACGATCTGCCTGGAAACCCATTAACCAAATGTCAAGTAGTACCTTAGTGGTACCTAAACCCTGTCTTCACATAGAGATCATTATTCCACAAACCCCAGAATTTGTTTTAGCTTTTAATTTGTATCCATTGCTTTCTGCTCAACTTGCTATTACTCCTAGTTTATAACAATCAACTGCCTCTCTACTTTCCACCACTTTTTTTATTTTTAATTTTTTTTCCCAGAGGATTCAGAAAGACAAAAAGTCGCCACTACCTCTTTCCCTCTATGGAACTTAACAAGGATTGGCTAATCCTTGTTTTGGCTTTCTATAATTCTGTATATGCCTTTTCTACTAACATGAACATCATGAATAAGCATTTTAGGGGAAAAACAAACAAACAAACAAGCATGTATAAATAAGCATGGATACTCCACTATATAAAGATAGTAAATATTGCAAAATATCTTTACTTCTATAATCACAAGTGGCTTCTGATCAATCAACTCGTTGGGTCTTAGTTTATTCGCCTTCTTTTTTTGCTTTTGGGCTGATTGGGTGTCACATTTATTCAACAGGGTTTGGCAAACGTATGGGTTACTTGAAAAGGGTTTTGAGCTTATCAAATAAAATAGCCCACTTAGTGCTTTCCACCTCGCTACTTTATCTTTGAAACTAGCAGCAAATCACATCACTTATAATTAATCCAAAAAAAAAAGGTTACTTATTTTTAGAGAGTAAATATATACTTTAGGTATCCGAAAAAAAAAATTGAACTTCTTTATTTATTATTATTATTTTTTCCATTGCCAAATAATCTCATGCACCAACTATATGTGCATGTCTCTTAGCACGTGGATCTCACGAATATATGTACTACACCTATACCCACTTCATATAATGGATACGAGAGATAATTTTCGCTTTAAATAAAGGAATTATTGTTTCACACCTCGTGATAAATGTTCACATTTTCATATCGGGTGTCTACTTTTTTCAAGAATGTTCACATTTAACATATGATAACATATGATGTTTATGGACAGTGTACAAAGAGAGTGAGAAAATCAAACCCTATAAATAATTTTACTGGCAAATCATTTCCTAAGTAAGTCCCCGTCTGTCTATATATGTTACTCAGAAAACATGGACCGTAGAACTTCTACTCAAGCTCATACAAACCATTCTTACCCAAAAATGAACTGGCAGACGCTTTGACATTTCTTCCTCAATGTTTTCCGCTAAAACATGCCTTCCTGGATTCTTCTTCTTTCACAATTCTATTAGCAATGAAAAGGGCCAAGCTCAAAAAAAGAAAAAAAAGAAGTAGAGGCTTGTGTCCTGAGTCAATACCTACAGGAATAGCCATTGATTTCTACCCAAGAAAATTTTTGGTAGTACACTTACATAAAATTGAAGCATAAGCAAATTATGACTCACTATGGAGGCAGAGAAGATTGAAAGTTCACCATTTACAAATTACAGTATCTTGACAACTAGGCCAAGGCACATGGATGACATGGCAGGCTTGGAAATCTTATTCAATTTCAGCCTCGTAGCAAATGTACTAACCCAACCCAAACTTATAGCATGCCGAGTGAGAAGCATTACATCACCTTGAAGTTTTCCAATTCAAACGCCAGGTTCAAAATTATCACTTTCTATTCAAGCATCTCAAAGTTTCTGCTTGTTCCAATTTATGCCTAAGAGATTCTCGAACAAATAGGAGTACGTTATAAAACAAAATCATTATCATGGCTCATGGGTCTCAGTCACAATTTGAATGAAACCAATATCCTTAACTATAGTGAAATTAGAAACCCGCGTCCAGCATCATGTACTTTAAACAACCCAAAATATCTATCCATTGTGATAATGGTATTTCAAATATAGGTGACTCTTGTAGACCACCCATCATGAATAGGGCCTTCCAATTCAACCTTTCCCTATATCTTTAAGCTTTTCCAATTCTTTGCTCAATCTAACATCTCCCACAAGAACATGCATCTTTCATCTTCGTTTGATAAAATGCCAGCATCAAAAAACATACACTACAAGTGTGGCAGTCAGATTAACATGGCATTAATATAAAACATACAATTATAATTTCCAATATAGCAGGTATAACTTTAATCACAATGGCACATCAGGATTCTGCTACTGTCAGGCCAAATTTTTGGGGTCGGCTATGGATCCTCAACTTTCTTACTTAATGATTAAAATACGCACAATTCAGCAAGAACAAAGCCTCCCAAGTGCTAAACATAAATATGTTGCAGTTTGTGCCATGCGAATCATCTACTGTAGTTGAAGCATACTTTAATTTCACTGCAATTCATGAAAGTTTTGCAAGCTAATATTATGCAACAGGAAGGCACTATACTTTTGTTATGCACAGTTACATTAGACATAATCCATCCCACCAGCAATTTGCTTTCATTTAGCTCATGCTTGAAATATTCAGAGGTAAAAATAATACAAACTCTAAGATATCTAAGAGGAAAATACATCAATTTCAGTTCATTGGTCTCTCTTCTATACTTCAAATTTACCTAGAAAGAATGTTCAAAATGAGTAACAGGATTCATAGTATATTCTATCTACTTCTAAGAACATCCCTGAAATTTCATCAATGCAGCTTCCATCTTGATTTATCACTGCAAGCTTTCCCCACCGAAATTGATAATGTCATTATGGCCTGCATTTTTTGAGTCATTGATCTGAGGATTAATTGATTTATTAAAAAAACACGTAAAATAAAAAATAAAGAAGTCCTAAAAATTTGTGTTATAGACATTTTTCTAACAATTTTTTGGGTACTAGTTTCTAACGAAATTTAAGGTTCACATAGCATGATCTGTAAAGTTAAACAATTTTAGTTTATCAGTTCTTATGAAGTTATTCCACTGGAAAGCCACAAGCAAAAACACTAAATTATGGATGCTATCTGCATTAAGTGCTCCACATTTTAAATAGTGACCAATGGTAGTCTTGGGCATCCACTTAATATTCTTCTGCAGATTCACCCAACAAAATCTCAATGACAAACCTTGACAGTGAATTGCGTTAATATCTGGCCCTGTTAACTCTATTCCATCATCGCTTAGCAATAATATCCCTGACGAAGTTATGTTAAAAGGGAAAGCCAGAGGTGGGGATATTGGAGATTTTGCCACCTTAATAAACCTCTGATCTGCAAGAAAAATGAAAATTAGAAATCTCAAGTACCCAGTGGAAAGGCAAAATCTATGGTTTTCACATGTTACATACTATGTATAAAAGGTAAGTCTCAATAATCCAGCAGTAAACAGGAAAGGGTCCCCTTCAATTGAATCCTACAATTCCCTCCCATTTTTAATTTGATGTGTGACATGTTACATTCATTTGATTTTTAAACATCACGTGTCTTACATCTAAAGTTGGAGGGAATTGGAGGGGATCTTATCTTGCAATAAACAAGTTAATTGGACTTCTCTTGAAGGACATTTCACAATCTCAAGAACGCAAATTCTAGATAGTTTAGTTTTTGATACCAATATGAATGAAAGCATACAAGTTTGAAAGATATAGGCATAATCTTTTCTGGGAAAAAAAAAGCATTTTCTGACAAAACATTAATTATTAAAGAAAGAAGAAAAAAGGGGGCCAGGCACCTCAGATCCCTCAAATAAGTAAAAAAAAAAAACCAAAATCGCTAATTTTTTTCCTGTTAAATTAGAAGGGAACATAGTCCACTCTTATATTAAATACAACATCTTCAGCAAGATAACATTCTAAAAGAAAAATAAATTCAAAAGAAAATTGAATGAAAATATTTTATTCTAATAGCATGCACAGGAGATGTACACTTAGGCTCCTTTTGATTTATCAAAAATTAGCAAGTGTAGACCAACCTGATTTAGCTTCAAGCACAAGACGAATTGTAACAGCATGAGCCCAGTTAATTCCCAAAGCAGCAACAAGATGAGAATCATGTCTTGTGCGATCCTCGATGGTTTCATTCCAACTTTGCACTGTACAAAATAATCTATACTTCAACAATATATCAGGAGGAAGATTTTAAAATCTGATTATGTCATCTAACCTTGGAAATAATAGTGGCAGATCTCATCACGGCTTTGAGATCTCACTTGATTTGTCACCACAACAGGAATTCGTGAAAATTCAGCTAGTGACCTAGAGATTAGGGTTGGGGGTGAGAGAGAGAGAGAGAGATAGAGCATCATTGAAAAGAGTCACCATAGCTAAGAAATTCCGTGATATAGCAGCTAAGATGGTATGATCCTCACTTAATAAAAGAAACGTGCCAACCCAATGTATTTTGTCTAGGAGCCGCATGCTCGAATTCCCTGAACAACGTAGAGCAACCACCGATACTATATTAACACACCAACCAACAATGTATGATGCGTGGCGATTGTATATTTTAAAAATATATATTCGAAACATAGAAGAGATGTGCAAACATAGCACCAATAAAGAAAGGAACTATGTAGCCAACCAGAGCACATCAATGGCCTTCATTTGTGTAATGGAGCATATGGTGGGGAGTTTTGACAATGGCAGTCACAAATATCTAGGAAAACTGAATAGGAAATTGCAGGGGACAACAAATCAAAACATGCATATTCCCAAGCCACTTCTTGTTAAAAGTGTCAAATGAAAAGCACCAGTTCAACTTGCCTTGTTTCTGAACTCAAGTTATTCATAATATAGAGGAATCTAGGAGGGAGGGGGAGGGTGTGGTGTGGGGTGGGGAATTAGACTATTTTACTCTATAAGATCAATTGAAGTGGACAAGCATCATCATTCACACTCAAAGCTTTCCATACTCAGGATTCAGTCTTCAGATGATAAATTAAATCCTTAAAACTGCAGGTTATGGACAAGATTACAGTTATCCTAAAGCAAAGGAAGGCATGTTGATTGTGATGGAGAACTTGTCTAACGTGGAGGACCAAATCTGGATTTGATTACAACTAGCTAGACTAGATCAATCATTACTGGAAAAATTGAACTTACCCTGTAACCAGAGCAGCCATGCTATCAATAACTAGCAACTTCACTTGATTTTGAAGGAGTGAAACCTTGATTTGTTGCAAACTGGTAACAATTTTGACAACAGATGGTTCACTGACCAATATCAGTAGTCTTTTGATAAATTAGTAAAAAAATGAGTTGCTATGACCAAGGAATATTGAACTACCAGGAAATCTAGGGGCAGCATAGGCATACAAAGTAAACAACTCCACATTTGATAACCAACATAACATATTAAAAAAATAAAAAATTAGATGCAAGACCTTCTAAGGTAGATATTGAAAAGAGAATAGATTTACATATTGTGCTTGACAGGAGACAAGTAAGAACTTAACCCTCAACTGGCATGACAATGGTGCTGAGGGATCACCAGAGAACCTGAAAGATGTCTGTAAGTCCATTCCACGCATCAGAGGCAAATGTCAATAATTAATATAAATGCACTACCCAGATGCAGTTATGTTCCAAACTTCCAATGAACTATTTCACTAAAACACTAACCATCAGTGGGAATCCCTCAGTTCAGTAACTATTTCTCTCACCATATATATGTCTCATGCCATTAAGACATGCAACTAAGCAGCACTACTGCTGGCTTCTTGGGGATGTTCCAATCATGTTTCAAATTGAATTAGAGAAAAAGATACTCAGCCCATCTTATAAGCATGATCTTAACTAGTTAAGGTCAGCTTCAGAAACCCTGTTTAATTATTCCACTGTGTGTTAAAGCTAAACTCAAAGCACTGGTGCATACATTTTTCTTTCCTCCCTGCCATCTTATGTTCCATTTGATAATCTACTTAGTTGCCTCATAGAAAGCCTCCAAATCAAACCACGCCAAACATTACAAACTGAAGAGGAACTTGTTTCACTTAACCAAAAAAAAAACAAGAGGAGCTGGTTTTCAATGCAAATGACTAGAAATCCAGTGAATTCCATCTTGTCATCCATCAATCCCATCTGTAGTTGTTGCTAGTTTATTTTTTTCTCTTTTCTTTTGGGATAAGTAAGAAATGATTATATAAAAGAAAGATTGAAATGTGTACATGAATAAATGAAAATGTTCAAGTATACATGCTATAGTCAACTGTCTCCTCAATATATCTTACACATACAAAGAGTCCAAAAAAACCAACAAGATTAGGAGGCCTACACTCATCTAAAGATTTCAGTCTTGTTCTATCCTTTCTAAGGCCTTAGAAAAAATGAAGTCTTAACTCTTACCTCTCAGTGAATTCAGAAAGTGATGCTGGCCGCAAAACATGGATCCTACCAGCCATCTGAGATATAAAAGGAAAAATAGTCTCTTGTGAACATGAAGTGATGCGATGGAAGTAAAAAATTGAAAAGAGAAACAATTAAGTTTTCCAGCATACCTCCTGTGCCATTCCTTTCCTGTGAAATATTTCAGGGAAACTTTTCACTCCAATTTCTATCAACCTGAGGATAGCAAACTTACTTGAAAATAATGCCTTTTCTTATTTAATCATTATAAGCAAATACGAATACCTGAAAAAATGGTAGCTTAAAGGTGTGCTTCAAATACCTTCTTGAACTAAATTTGGACTCTACGTCGATATATATTACATGGCCATCTAAACCTCCATAACTTGCAGGTAATGAAGCCAATAAAGAGAGCTTCAAGCAAAACTGCAATTTGATGAAACAAACTACAACTAAAAATTCAACCAACCAGACTACATATTTCCAGAAAGAATATAGAGACGCTAACAGCATATATGTGTGCAAGCTCAGAATTGTATCCTTTATTGAAATGCCTCATTTATCAAGATAATAAAAAGAAGAAACCACTTACATAAGTTGCATTTCATCACACAATAGGTGCCAAAAGTGGTATGTTGTCTCTTATACTGTCGTAAATCTCTCAATAGCAGAAGCAATGCTAATGTGAATATGGTTTTCACAGTAAAAAGGTGCTAAAAGAAGGAAAGGAAATAGAGTACTAATAAAGGCTTCAAAGTTTATAATTGTAATTATTTTCATCATCATCCAATGACTAGTTGTCACAGCTAAATGCATTGTTGCCAACAAAAACTAATACTGATAAATAATTTGTGCACGTGAATGCATAATATAGGACCTTGTATTTCATTTTGTAATTTTCACTTTAAGCTATACAGAGTCAGTTGCTAGCATCTACAGCCCAGCTAAAGCTCAAGAGAGCCTTAAATCTCAACTATAGAGGACACTTCCTTTTCCATTGATCAGCTATAGGACAGGATAACTCGGTTAAATTAAAGGCTGCCATGCACCTTATCATCACCATGAGCCAATTTTCTTTCAGAATTTCTCCTTTCCTCAAGAAACTTCAAATTGGACCAATAATCTTGGGGATTCAATAATCTTCATTGCACCTGAAAGGCTAGGAAACATGGATTCTTCAAATTACTAGCCATATCTGTATTAGATAAGCATCCTATACAGATGCTTCCTTACTTCTCTCTCTCTCTCTAATAGCTTCTTAATTAGTTTTATTATTTGGAAATGATTTATGCTTTTTAGCATTCGTAGATTTATCTTTAAAAATTGAAATAATCAGTTTAATATAAATTTATATATTAATCAATTAAAGTTTCTTTGATATATAGTATCCTGGATTTTTAAAAATTGATGTAACACTGTGTCCATATTGTATCATGTCTACTTTGTGTCTGTATTGGTGCTTCCTAGCTGAATTACATTTCAGCAAAAAGGTACATGTATATATGCCAAAAAATGTTGGTTTATGCCATATTACACGGACATGTCAATTCATCCCAGCGTATAAAGGAAAAATCAAAAAAGAAATTGGATGCTTTGACTAGTCAATGATGCCTCTAAGTATTAAATTTTTAGATCCAAGGATCACATCAATTAGATGCCCAGACCCTGCATGTGTATTGGGTTTGTGAGGGTTAAGAGCAACACCTTAGGGAGTCTCTTTGTGAAGGATTGATACAACATGTTGGGATACCATCTTATCCTAAAAGCTCACGTCATGACCTGATAAATGAGCTAGCTATATATGCACTATACCCAAAAAGAACTAGTCAATTTTTAATTAGAACTAGCTCGTAATTGCTTATGTGGCCCGGATCTACTTAGTATATGCCCAACGTGGGACGCAACACAACCTCACACAAGACACACTCGTAGAAACCAAACCAATCTGATCCATACAATTGAGGTATCATAATTTCCCCCACTTAAATCTGATATCAAGGACTACGTTGTGCTATAGTGCCCTAAGCCACATGGTGTTACTAGGTTGGTGTTACTAGGTTGGTGTTATAATAGCATTTATCACGATCAGCACACAATTTCTCAACAAATAGTTTTACAAAACTAATCCAATCCAATGTAGACAATCTGAAGGTATCTAGCTTAAGTCAATAGTATTGGGCCAAAAATGTTAAATCAGGTAATCATTCTTATTACTACAACCCAATGTGGGACTTGATCTCTCAACTAATTACACCTCACACGGGAATATTCCGATAGATAAAAAAATTCTCTTGGACACATGATTATAATGTAAAACTCAAGCTCCTTCCAACTATAAAATACGTTATTATGGAATAGAGTGAAGATGGTCACATAAAATTATCAATATATGAAGAGAGGGGAGAGGAAGATGCACTTGAGAGTAAGTAAGATACTTATGAAAGACAAATACTTGTGTTTTTCCGATTCCAGCTGGACCAACCAACTCTGTCAAGACACCAAATGGTATTCCGCCACATAAGGCCTCATCTAATCCTTTCATATGAGTGGGAAGATGGCCAGCCAAGTGCTCATTTTGAACCCGTAGCTCCATCAGCGATAATGCCTGGAAAGAAACAACTAAATCCAGCACCTTTGAGAAACTCAAAACCAAAGAAGAGAAAGAAGTCCTTTAATGCACCAGTTTAGTCAATTGAACCACCACAATAAGGTCACGTTTTGATTTGATGATTCAAAATCACAGGATTTAAAGAATAATTGCTAGTATAAATTGCTTTATATAAATTAACAACACAGGATTATTTGAGGTTTAAAGATTTTGCTCAAATAGAAACACCTTGTGATATTATGGATTTGAAATGACTTCTTATTTGTAATCATTTCAAATCCACATATTAATAAGCTCAAATCCATGCATAAATTTCATCGATAGAAAAAAAAAAAAAAAAAAATTCATACTTCAATCAAATCATTTAAAATAAAATTTGAAGCTCAAATCCTTCTCTTTAAATACCTCTATTCAACAAACCATAAACAAATTTGAAAAAGAAAAACAAAATTTTTAACGCTTACAGTTTGATATGGTGGACACACGATTTCACTGATGTGAGCTACTGCAGATGTTACTTGTGCCAACCCCACATCTAACAATTCCATCAACTCAAATTCAGTTAAAGATAATGCATCCTGAAAGCAAACAACTTATATGTAATTCCTCCACATACCCAAAAGAGAAAAAAAACTCAACTCTCCATATTTTTATTCCTCATTGCCTAAAAATTCATTGTAAATTCAAAATTTTACTTCTAAATTCATATCCCAATGATACCCAATATTTTTTTTTCCCTATTAATTTGGCTAAAAATTAGAACTATAATCAACCATGAAATTTTGAGGATAGCCATCCTTTACAACTTACATTTTTTCAAAGTTAACTTAGCTGCATCTTGGGTATAGATTAGATTCATCTACTAGTACCATGGACAAGTTGAACTTTGCACAAAAAAGTTACACCCAGAAAAAAAAGAAAAAAGAAAAAGAAACATGAAATTAATAAAGTAAATTCTTTGCTAGAATTTTACAACAAATAGTTTCCCAACAGTTTCAGCACTATGTCCCATGTTTACATTATCGAAGACTACCTTATGGGTAAAACAAAACAGTGTCCAACGCGACCGGGCTGTTTGGATGTTTAATATTAAGAAGTAACATTAATAGATTTTGGGGGAAAATGAAATAGCTAACAATCCGGTATCCAAACAGGTTATTAAAGGTAGTTAAGTTAGTTACCTTGGCGGTGAAGACATTACGAGCAGCGAAGACGTTGGCGATCGACTTTGGCAGACCCATCTGGCTGATTTGCTTGTTCGCCATTGTCACTCTCTCTCACGTGCTTTCCCGCCAAATGTGAGAGCCTAACTTACCTAATCAGTAAATATATGGGTGAGAACTGAGAACAAAGTACAAACTTCGGGGATTTTCTCTTGAAGCCCAGATCCAAATGTGACTAATGGGCCTATTCCTAATATGATTGTGATCAGTGCAATACCTCTGTAACAGACCACTGCATGATGCACTACCTATTTGCTACACCTCTTTAATAGACTGATAATAGTTTAATTTTGTATATTTATATTATTATTAGAAAGTATTATTATACTTATTTTGAGTTAATTCATACATTTTATAGTTGGTTTTGAAATAATGCTGAATAATTAATTTTATACTTAGTTGAATTTTAATGCGTAAATTTGTCTTTTGTAGAATAATGAAATTAAATAGGTGGATTTGTACAAAGAAGAAAGCGAATGGACTTTACTTTTACAAAGACCATGATGAAATCAAAGAAGGCCAACCCAATTGAATTCGAGTCCAATTGAAGTAAGGAATTAAAGGAAATTTGCACCAAATCCAAGTCTAATACAGATTAGAATTTCAGCTTGTAAATCAGTTAGTATTTGGAGCATAACTTTCGGGTTCGATGTTCAATCGAGATGATTCAAGTTAGGCTAGAAATTTAGCTTAAAGGGCTACAACTTTGTAGTTTACCAAAAGTTTGAATTTTGAAGTTAAATGGGTCGAAAATGTCGGTTAAGTAAAGCCTAAAAACCTGAGGTTTTCTCCAGACGAAAATTCAACTTGTAATAGGATTCCTTGACCTATTTAAAGGCTTTTTAAGGCAAAATTCAGGAGAGAGCTACTGTAGAATATAATTTAGGTTTTTTTTTTTTTTTTTTTTTTTTTTTTTTTTTTTTTTTTTTTTTTTTTTTATAAAAGTTTCTTTACAATTTTTAGAGTTTTATTTGTGTTATGACTTGCTAGAAGCTTTACTAAGGCAAAGGGTGAAATCCAGCTGTTTATTGGTATATTCTTAATAATTATTTATTGTTTTTAATGTTTATGTTTTTATGTTTTTTATTGTTTTATTCATCTAGAAAAGTGTTTAGTTCTATATAATTCTTTAATTTATAGTAGACTCCGGGCACATCAAATGCTTAGTATTTCCTACAAACTAATTCACTAGTTTTGTTTTGCCTGAAATCAATCAATTTCTTGAAACTACCTTAGACAACTAATTCTTGATGAGTAAAACGGTTGTATGTGAATTTTAATTGAATTATAAAATAAATATTGTTAAGACTACCAATAGATGTGTTGTGTGTGAATTCCTAAACCTTAGCGCTTTAATATATTGTTATTTTCTCTCAGTTTAAATTTCCTTCACTAAACCATAAAAAATCTCTTGAATTAAACTTTATTATTTTAGTTTTATTTCCTTGTGGTTTGCTAATCAATTCCCTTTTCCTTGTGGATTTGACCTCGGACTTACCGAGTTATTATTTCGCAATAATCCTACACTTGGGAGCATTATTTAAGTCACAACACAAGCCAATGCATGATGCACTACCTATTTGCTATTTTTGGCCATGCCTTAGGCTTTGCTCCATGGACTAGCTTTCTAAATTTCCTTAGACTAAGTAGATATATATATATATATATATATATGTTGACATCCTATTTTGCAACCCGCATTTAACCTCATATGGAGGGAAAAAAGGTAATTTCACCTTAAAAATATGCATCTTGATTTTGTTTACTAGATCTTTAATCTCATTTCACCTAAATGATTTTGATGTTATAACGATCAAATCGACTGGTCATAAACCCTAATCGAACCATCAAATTGAAAATTATCATCAAATTAAGTTCTAATGGCCGAAATGCACTATCACAAATTGAGTCTGACTATATGTGATTATGAATAATTGATTTCAATTGGTTATAAGTATAATCAATTGGAGATCGATGATATGTCATAATTTGATTGGTTAGGACTACATTTTATGGGAGGGTTGCACACACCTGATTAACTAGATAGTTAAACATTAATTATTCAATGAGTAATTTGTACAATTATATTTTAATTAAGGTAAATTTGGAACTAATTAAGTCTGAAATAGGAGTGATTGGAGTCATTTAATGTTAATTAGGAGCTAATTTGAGATCTATTAATGTTAATTATGTTGAAATCATTTTTTAATAAATGATCTTTGCTCACAATTTCATCGATATCTCTTAGAATATTTTGAATCTGTGAATAAGGTTAATTTTCCAAGAAACTAGACATCCGAGGTTTCAATTTAAGCACAAGTACGAGACAATTCCAATCAGATTTGAGTCAGATATGATTTTTTGAAGTTGGCTCTATAGGCTGTTACAATAGTTACGGGAAAACCGAATTTTGGCTTGCTCCTCACTCCCACCAATCTCTCCATTTAATGCACCAGATTTTTCCCAAGGCTAAAATGAGGTCTAGGTTCATGATTTTTTATCAATCCCCATTAAATGGCATTCCATTCATATTTCATCTACTACTACTATATAAACTCTCACTCTCCTTCATTCCAGGACACACAAAAACTCCCTTTCTTCTCCTCTCTTGAGTTCTAGGAAGTTGAGCAGTCTTGTTATATTTTGGTCTTCTTGAGACTTAAGGTATTGAGTGAGACTCACTCTTCCTTTCTTAACTTTTTTTTCCCTCCACCCTTAGAACCTCCACCCTTAGGACCTCCCTCAAGAGTCTCCTCCTCCACCATATGGATCTTTCATGAAAATATAATCTCTTTCCCTAATTGTTTTTTGTGTTGCTATGATGAGAGTTTAAGATTAAAGCATGATAATAATCATTTAAATTTCTTTGAATATGTTTGAATGTTCTTAATTGTTCTTATATGTTTTTCACATGTTCTTGGTTGTTCATCATATGTTCATGCATAACACTAGTTTTAATCTTAAATCCACATCAAAAATATGAAAAACATGTTTGTTTCATAATTCTTTCAAATCCTTGAATCTAGGATATCACCATCTACACACATTCACTAGAATTTATTTTTCAATTCAAATGTAATACTTAATAAATTGAATTAAGATTGATCACATGCACACACATTAAATTCAACATATAAATTGATTGATAACATATTGGATAATGTGATATGAATGTTGGCCACCATAGTCTAGAAGACCGGTTTCACCGGGTAAGGTGGGTGCCTAACACCTTCCCACGTTGTAACATAGTCTCTGAACTTAGATCAAGAGTTGATAGACCAATGTTTATCTTTATAATTTTCAATTTTTAGATTGTAACTAGGAAACAAAGTTATGTATTTTATCTTAGATTGTATTTAGGACCAAAACCATATAATTTTCCAATGATCAATGTAAATTCAATTGAAAGATTAATAAAATGAGAAATTTTTCAATTTTGGTTTCTAATTTATCCCAATAATTAAATAAGTGGCGGCTCTATTATAAAATCCTTAATCTAAAGGGGAAAATATTACTAGTCGAACTTCCATTTTGAGAGGTAATAACACGACTCCACCCATTCACGTGAGTTTGGCCACTGTGAGAGACCGTGCCCCCGGCCCATTTTTATAGGATGTTGAGCCAAACCCACGTGAATGGGTAGAATTGTGTTATTGCCTCTTAGAATGGAGGTTCGACTAGTTATATTTTCTCCTTTAGATTAAGAGTTTTACAATGGATTCGTTACTTATATAATTATTGGGATAAATAAGAAAACCAAAATTGAAAAATTTCTCATTTTATTAATTTTAAATTGAATTTACATTGATCATAGGAAAATTACATGAATTTGGTCCTAGATACAATTTAAGATAAAGTACATAACTTTATTTCCTAGTTACAATCTAAAAATTGAAAATTACAAGGATAAACATTGGTCTATCAATCCTTGACTTAAGTTCGGAGGCTATGTTACAAGGTGAGAAGGTGTTAGACACCTACCTTACCTGGTGAAACCAGTCTTCTAGACTATGGTGGCCAACATTCATATCACATTATCCAATATGTTATCAATCAATTTGCATGTTGAATTTAAAGTGTGTGCATGTGATAAACCCTAATTCCATTTATTAAGCATTTCATTTGGATTAAAAAATAAATTTTAGCGAATGTGTGTGGATGATGATATCTTAGATTCAAGAATTTAAAAAAATTATTAAATAAACATCTTTTTCATATTTTTGATATGGATTTAAGATCAAAACTAGTGTTATGTATGAACATGTGATGAACAAATAAGAACATATGAAGAACACATAAGAATATTTAAGAACATTCAAACATATTTAAGAGAATTTAAATAGTTACTATCATGCTTTAATCTTAAATTCTCATTATGACAATATAAAAAAATAATTAGGGAAATGGATTATACCTTCATACAAGATTCATATGGTGAAGGAGGAGACTTTTGAGGGAGGTCCTAAGGGTGGAGGAAAAGAAGAGTTAGGAGAGGAAGAGTGAGTCTTACTCAATATCTTGAGTCTCAAGAAGATCAAGATATGACAAGACTACTCAACTTCCTAGAACTCAAGAGAGGAGAAGAGATGAGTTTTTTTTTTTGTACTTTGGAATGAAGGAGAGGGAGGATTTATATAGTAGTAGTGGAGGAAATATAAATGGAAGACTATTTAATGAGGGTTGACAAAAAATCATGAACCTAGACCTCATTTTAGCTTTTGGAGAAATCTAGTGCATTAAATGTGGAGATTGGTGAGAGTGAGGAGCAAGCCAAAATTCGGTTTTTTCGTAACTGTTGTAATAGCTTGTAGAGCCAACTTCGAAAAATCATATCTGACTAAATTCTGATCGAAATTGTCTAGTTCTTATGCTCAATTTGAAGCCCCAGATATTTAGTTTTTGGGAAAATTAACCTCATTCATAGATTCAAAATATTCTGAGAGATAACGATGAAATGGTGAGTAGATGTCATTTGTTAGAAAATGATTTCAGCACAATTAACATTAATAGGTCCCAAATTAGCTCTCAATTAACATTAAATGTCTCCAATCACTTCCATTTCAGACTTAATTGGTTCCCAATTTACCTTAATTAAAATATAATTGCACAAATTACTCATTGAATAATTAATATTTATCTATCTAATTAATTAGGTGTATGCAATCTCACCATAAAATGTAATCCTAACTAATCAAATTATGACATATCATTAATCTCAAATTGAATATAATTATAACCAATTGGAATCAATTGTTCATTATCACATATAGCCGGACTCAATTTGTGATAGTACATCTCGGCCATTAAAACTTGATTTGATGATAACTTTCAATTTGATGGTCCGATTAGGGCTTATGACCAATCGATTTGATCGTTACAACATCAAGATCATTTTGGGGAAGTGAGATTAAGGACTATTGATCAGAATCAAGATGCATATGTCCAAGGCGAAATTACCCTTTTAACCTTCATGTGAGGTTAAATATGGGTTGCAAAATGGGGTGTCAACAATATATATATATATATATATATATAAGTTCCTCAAAAAGAAAAGTAGATTTTTTTTAGATTGTTGGAAATATATACATTAATATGTTCTTAGCTTTGCAACTTGAACCCCTTCTTCCTAAAATCTAAGAACTTTTTGTATGATGAAGTATCAATTGAGTTACAAGCCTCTTGGCATGATAAAATAGAATTTAGATCACAAAGTTTTTATCTAACGAATCAAAGATCAATTGAACAGATATTAATACTAAAAGTATGAGGGTATTTTTTAATTTTTGAGAAAGAAGTATGAGGGTATTTGTATGTACACATTAAATTATAAAAATTATTCAATACAACTAATGCTTAACCTATGTATTTAAAAAAAAATAATGGAAAGAGAGAATAATGCTTATCCTTTGTGTGCCTGAATTTACACACTAAAATTTTTTTTTAAAAAAGAGAGTATTTTATACCAAATGTAAAAATGAATAGGCAGTGGGGAGCTGTTATTCCATGGTTTGTTGATGCAAGCTTGTTATTTGTTATGACTTGCAATTGGATACTTAGAGAAGCAAACAAAGCTGTGTACACACTTTAATCGTTGGTCCTTAATCCTTATCTAACTTTTGGGTCATGGCGGTCCCTAATTTTGTCAAGTAGAGGATAGTCTTTGTCTTGGTCTTCTTCTTTTGTACTAATTTGCCTTTGTGGCCACTTTCTTTCTAATTTTGCTTCTATCAAAAGTAATCATCAATCTCTTGTTTTGATTAATGTGATACAGTCATTCTAAATCAGACCACGTTTTTCATGGAAATATAGGTTTTGCGCTGAACGGCGTGGATAGAGACATTAGAAGGTAGGGGCACATAGTTAAGTTGCCAAAACTTACCCAATCTGAATCTAGTAGGTTGGGTCGGTTTTTTGGGGTTGGTGAGGGTTATGAATTTTTTTTTAGTGGGTGGTTCGGGTCATAACAATCACAAATCCGTTTAGCCCGATCTAACTCACCTATATGTAATATATATTTAAAATTTAAAATATATACGTAAATATATATTATATAATTAATAATTTTGTTATTTAATTTTCTCTCCTCTTCCACTCTTCTTATATAAAACCCAAATTCCTAAACCCTAAGAGCATTGGCAGTAGGTATAGGCCCCGTTTTTTGAAACACGGCTATAGACCTCGTTTTTTGTAGTGCAAACACCAAAAGTCATACCTTATGAGATGTGTCAAATGCCAAATTGGCATTTGTTACAGTGCAATTCTATATTTAGAATTGTACGGTCAAGAATGCTATAAATTTATCTTATTATTTTATTAAAATTTCCTCTCTCCTCAACCTATATTCTTCTTCTCTTCCCATGTGCTTCTCATACTTCCTCTCAATCTCAACCACGCTATCTCTCTTCATCTCTTCACTCTCTTTCGCCGATCCCAGCCATGCCTCCAATCTTAGCACCAATCTCAGCCACTTCCTCAGCCATAAGCCGATCTCATCCTCTTCCTCAACCAAGCGTCAGTCTCACCATCTTTTCCTTAGCCATGCCATCGGAGTTTTGGATCATAATCTTACAACTTCTTTTCTACCACTCACAATTTATCAAATGAATTATTTTGGCAAAAATTGAGGTTTTCATGTAGTCCTAGAATTTTTGAAAAATATATTCTTTACTTCCAAGAGTAACATACATGCAGTTTGGATAGGTAGATTGGCTTAAGAAGACTCATAAGAGTAAAACAATCAGCTGAGAAATCCAAACTTTCCACACCTGTATTCCAGATAAGAATTTGTCTTATCAATTTAGGCTTTGAAAAGCAGATATTTCTTATAGACATCCTATTTTGTTTTGCTATTACTGTGAGTCTGTGAGTCCACTTGTCCAACCCAAAACTTGATATGGGAAATAATACACATGGCAAATACAAAACCGCGCGCGTCAGGACTCAGGAGTCATTTCCGTTTTGTTTTTGATGACATGCCGTAGGATTCTCCAAAGTTAGGAAATATTTGAAAGACGCGACCCACTTGGCACAGGTTAGTAATTAGTAATTACAATTGCAGTTGGTGGGGTGCCTACAAATAGCCCCCGAAATATAATCCTCCACTGCTTAAACTTTCATGTAAGCTAGATCTTCTCATCAAGCTCCTTCAACTCTCATCCTGGCTCCTCTTCCTCTTTCTTTTACTTCTATGGCTTCTGCTTGTTCCAAAACCACAAGCCTCCCCCCCAAGAGAGTTCAGATCAAAGCTCAAATTTTTAGGATCTTCACTAACACTATTGTCTTTGTGGCCTCAAAGGTAGTAGAAGCAGTGAGAAGTATCACAAATTCACAATCATATGAGGTGGAAGTTCAAGTGGAAGAAAACTCTGCCTCAACGCCACTGCTACTACTTCGATGAAATTATGTTGCTTTTAGATTCAGAACGAAGTGTTTGTCTTTATGTATATTGAATCATTGATTATTGATAGCCTTTTCTGTGGGAAAATGTTATATTACTACCAATCTACTACTGAATAAACAAATTATGTATTATAAATTAATGTGACAGTGATTTCACTCGGTTCGACGTTAGCAATATTAGAAACTAGACTCATCCATCCAATGCTTAACAACAATTACAGATATGTTTATTGCAGCTACGAATGTTGACATTCATTAGTATAAATCCTATTTTATTTTGCCTTAAACTTGTTTGTATAAAAGAGAAACTGGGCTAAGAAATTTCAACCCCAATACATCACCACTCCAATAGAAACTATCTTACACTTAGTGTCCCACTATATCTTCCATTTAAGTTTTGGTTATTGACATGAATTTAGAAAGCCAATTTAGTCATATGCAACATCTAAATCTAACACTATTATTTAATAAGTATAGTTCTATCTCTTTCAAAGTAAAATGAATGAGTATAATCTTTTGTACTCGGAATTGCCTTCAAACTCAACCAAGTTGAACCCAATCTCCAATGCAAAGGACACTGCTTTCCTAAGCGGCAGCGCCTTGATTGTTTCGCCATTATGGTGGAAAGTGATCCTCCGACTTAATGCAGCCATAGCATCCCCACAAGAGTTGGCGTGTACAACCGCTCCAATACCGGCACACTTAGATTTTTTGAAAATTGCAGAATCAAAGTTGGCTTTGAAACAAGAATGGGGGTTTTTGTGTTGGGGGGGGTGGGGGTGTGCCAATCTAATTAATCAAACAAAATAGTAAATGTATTATTCAACTAGATAAATACAATTATTTAGAATTTTAATTAAAAAGAAAACATTATCAACATGAAATTATCAAGTGCTTGTATATTTAATATAATTAAACAATGGATAAAATTTAGCTACAAAATTAGTTGTAGCCTTAGATTAAAAACTTAATTAATATTTTTTTGTTGGAGATGAATTTTGACAAATCTACCATTAGATTACATCTTCTTCTTATATCCTCTATGCTTGTAAAATTTCAAAAAAAAAAAAAAAATTAAAGATCAATAACTATGTCATCAATAAATTTTTTTAAATTGCAAGTTTTGTAATTTAAAATTATGCACAAAATGTAAGCTTATAAATCATATAGTAAATAATATTCAATTGACACAAAATTTAAAATGTGTATCGTTGAGGTCTAAAAAGTCACAATGTTGCACCAAGGCCCAAAACAGCACAGAAAATTGAACTCCATAAAAAAAGGATAATAAAATACTTGAGCCCGCAATAAAGAAAAAAGGTGGTTGGCCCAAATCCATTAAGGGTCTTAAGGAGGAACCCAAACCCATGAGTGGGTAAGCCTTAGAACTCATGAAACGAAGGGAAGAAGAAGGCCCAGCCTGCCAAGGTCAATAAATCGCTAGGGAGCCCAGTGGTAAGAACTGGGTTGGGATACCTGGGGTTGCTAGGAGCCTGGGATCCTCGGGTTGTATAATAAAGCCAGGGTTGGATTAAGACGGTTTAGAGGGATGCCAAGGAACATAAGGAACGAGAACAGATAAGTCCCTATCAGCCACCTAATGATGCAGAAAAAAGAATCAGAAGGCTTAGGAACCAACAATTCATGAACAAGGGACTGATACCTCGGGGAACTCAGAAAGAAGAACCATGAAGGAAGGTGGCTGGGAAACTTTCAACCTAGCAGGTAGGAATCAGCTCACTTGGGAAAAATAACAAAGGGAAAAACAGCCAAAAGTTGAGTCTAAAAAAGTGGGATCTAGAAGCCTTGAAAGAAGAAGGACAAAATGTTAGCTCTTTAAGGACACCCCAGAACGGAAAGTCAGCGAGGAGCTTTTGAGGAAGAAACTCCAAAAGAAGAAAATAATAAGAAATGAAGAAGGGACCAGCCACCAATTTTGCTGGCACAACATTGGTTCTGGTACCCAGGGGAGCAAATTCGGAGAATCAGTGGTACCTCGGGAACCCTAGGATGACACTATAAAAGGGGAAGCAGCCAATAGTGAAAGACATTCAGCAACAGTGAACTAGAGTAGAATTATTGAGAAAGCTCTGTCAGAATTCCAAAAGAGAGAGAAGAGAAGGAAATACCGCCCGGTATCCTCAAATAGCCACTAGAGAACATACTCGGATTAAAAATGATTCAAAATTTGCAAGTCTTAGAGGTCTAAAGAGCTATCAAAGTCTGTGATTTTTGAACTTATTTGAACCTTGTAACACGTCCTAGTGAGCATAGTGAATTACACAAATAAGAAAGTAATAGAATATTTTACATTGTTTTAAGGATCCTTAATGCTTTATTTTTGTGTCTTTCTTTACCACTTCGTTCCTTTACTGTTTCTTGCTGTTCAATGCATATATTTCTTGTTTGTTAGCATGTATGTGTTGTAGGATTCGTTCTCTATGCACCATCTAGTTCGTACTCAGCCCATTTAGCTACGGTGAACCAAGCCTAGTCCCTTAAAACAAGTAAAGGGCCCAGGATCCTTGTTTCTACTTGGGCCTGGGTATTGTGCAAAAAAGAACCTACACATGTATTAAGAACATAAAAAACATATAGTTCAATAGTTAGATTTTCAAAAGATGTTATAATATTTATTTTATTGAGTGAGTTTGTAGCCTTAAGTTACAATAAATTTTGTAGTTAAACTTAGTCCTTAAACAACCAATCAACCAATATGATTTTATCTTCCAATTAAAAATTTAACTATTCCTTTTGGTGACCAACTAAATTTAATCTTGGATTAACCTAAGCATGCATGCCTATGATACAATCATGGATCAATCAATCATATTCAAGTATTAATAAAACATTAGAAACTATTTGGAATGATACTATTTTGTCATATATTTTACAAAACAGTATTATTAAGCTATATATATATATATATATATATATATAAAACTATATTTGCTAGACGGCAGTGTCATGCAATACGTAATCAAGGTTGAAACTCATGTATGCACATTTATGCTACTTTGGTCCTAAACCTCTTGAGTTAACATTAATTAAGGTTTTTGAGATATACATGTGAGACAACTGTCAAATCGGAAATTAAGAACGTAATCAGCACTCTCTTGTTTTGATAGATATGATACCAATTGGAAAATTAAGGATTTTTTTTTTTTTTTTTTTTGTTATCTATGTGTCACACCATGCATTAAGAGAACAATGTATACCCCAAGCCTTATGTGGAGTAGAAGGAGAAGTGACTTCAAGGACACCACGATCCTTGGACGAAGACAAACCCGTCTCGAGGTTGTGAGACCTAACCTCACCTCCCTTTAACATTGTCAAAGATTGGGCAATCCCTACAGAACAATGAACTAAGGGAAACAGAAAAACAAAACAGACCTATATGGACAGTTCTTCTCTATAAACAACCCAACTCTAGGACATTTTCTACCTACAGCCTCGAGTAGACCACACAATCGAGCAAATAAAAAAGAAACTGAGAGACAATTCAACCAAACTAAAGAGTAATCTACCATGAAAGGAAAAAAGCAGAGAAGGAAGCACGAAAAACTTACCAGAAAATGAAGAGGAGTTAGGAAGAAGAAGAACTCCGAAGTAGATGAAACGCCACAAAGAAAAACTGACCAAAAATGAAAAGAAAAGAAGGGGAAAAAAGCACAAATAAATAGGAGATCGTGCGCAGGAAAACCGAGAAAAACTGAGATGACGAGGACATCCTGACCGTACACGTGGCACATAGCAGATAGGATGTCATCTCGCAATAAATGTGTCGAAATCGGAACACGAAGTGACAGACGATTTTGTTCTTGCCTCGTCTCAAAGACGAGAGCATGAATAGGGGGGTAGCTGATAAGTCAGAAAATAAACGTGGAATAGTCATTCAATGCCAATGACGATCCCACGAGCGTTACACACCTATTGCGCGCATTAATGATAAAACGTAACAGACGAAGCAACGGTAACAAGTGAGCTATGTACCTTAGAGCTCCCATTCATGACACACTACCCGTTGCTCATAAATGCTTATCCATTGTTGTGAAATTTTAAAGTACTTGCAAGTGTACGAATTGTACCAAAATATAGTTTGACAAGAACAAGGTTGAATCCACAAGGACTTGAATGAAAGTAGGAAAATTAATCAAATCTTAACCAAATTAATCCTAATCTAGTTTAATAAAATTTGGTTGTTTGAAATTAAATATACTAAGCAAATAATTAAACTAAGCAAAGATATAATATAAAGCAGTAAAGAGATGTAAATAATTTAGAGAAAGGAACTAAGGGTTTGGAATCTACATTGTTAATTCATATCAGCATATTTTTACGATCATTAATTTTTCTCAACCACTACATGATAGTCTAGAAATCAATCTTGCTACCATGGAGAATATTATCATTAAAAATTCTATTTAAAAATCTAAAGCATATTCTTCTTCGCTTCTTAGGTATAAAATCAAATCATCAATTATATCCATAGCCAAACAAATTACAAGAGATATCCAATTTTAAAATCAAGAAATAATAATGTAGACACTCGATTTTGCACCCATAATTTAATCAAGGACGATGACTAGAATGACCATTCATGTACCTGAAATTCATGATTGCATTACATGCATTAATTTGTTCATTGCATATCATAAAAATGATCTTGAGGTTCTAACGGTCGTGATAGTATGCTCGGTTTCCAAATCAGACTGTGGGATTGAAAGATATTGCATGATCAAGATTGCACGGTCAACATGCATTGTGTTTAGGTAGAATCAACCACACATGATTAATTTAAATTACTTCTGATTGGCTAGACAATTAAAATTAATTAAATAATTTTGTGATTGGTTGTTAGTGAATGTCATAGATAGGCTTGCTTGCATAGGAATAAAGGGAATAATCAGATAACAATAAAATTGAGGATAATCAAGACTTTTTGGAGTATTTATCTACAAGATAATTATTGCTAAAAAAATCTAAATTATCAGAAAAAGAGTTTATTTTTTAGAATGTGGATTAAAAACATGTCTAAGTGCAAGTCCCGGCTTAAAAAATCTCAAAAAAGGAGTTCAAAATGGACTAGAACTCAAAAGCGGGTCTAACACCCAATAGTGCCATTTGGCACTTTTGGAGTGCTGATCGACACTTTTCAAGTGCTGATTGGCACAAATTCGGGCCTTGGCCCGAGGGCACTTAGATTGAGATAAAACTCATATTTTTCGATTTTTTAGAGATAAGGACGCGTCCCAGTTTGTATTCTAATCATTTAGCTATTTTTTTGAGCCTCCCAACCTCCATAAATAGAGGCTGCATTTCAAAATTCAGCACATTTTTTCACGCTCTCTGATTTCCCCTCTTTCTGACTCCCCTTTTCTATTATTTTCTCTCTTACGTTAAAGACGTTCTAGAGGCTCTAGCCTTAAGAATTTCTTTTTGTAAGCAAGGTATTTTAGGTTTCAAAGATAATTGAATAAATTTCTTTGAACCCTAAAATATTCCTCAATAAGAAGAGTACGTCCATGCAGGAGGTGGTTTTTCTTTACCCTTTTTTTTTTTCTTTTATTTTGATTATGCATGATGTAGATATTCTTTTAGTTTCAACTTCTAATGTTCATGCCATGTGTTATTAATATTTTTGTTGAAATATGTTCTTAATGCTTTTGTTGTCATGATTTACCTTTTGAGTTTAAAAAATCTGCACATTATCTCATTTTTTTCAAAACCAAAAACTGATATGTTTCTTCCTTAGATGCAGATCTAAATTTTTTCTAATATAAAAACTGATTAGTATCTTCCTTAGATGCAGATCTGGATTTTTTTTTCTAATACAAAAACAGATCTGTATCTTCCTTAGATGCATATCTGAGTTTTTTTCTAATACAAAAACATATTTGTATCTTCCTTAGATGCAAATTTGAATTTTTTTAACATAAAAACAGATTTGTATCTTCCTTAGATGCAAATCTGATTTTTTTTTAACATAAAAACTAATTTGTATCTTTCTTAGATGCAAATTTGAATTTTTTTAAACATAGCAGATTTTGAAATAAAAAAGAAAGTCATAAGTAGTGATGTTTTGTTTGTTTTGTTTAATGCAAGTAGCATAGGTTTATTTCATAGGTGTAGTCCTCTTATAAAAAAGAAATATTTTTCTTATTTTATTTAATATAAAAAACAGATTTGTTTTTTTTTTATTATTTTTTATTTTTAAATCTTGATTTTCTAACTTACAAAACAGATCTGATTTTTTTTTTTTTATGTACAAGCCAAAAACCAATTTTTTACTTTACTTAAAAATAGATTTGATATTTTTTTAAGCAAAAAACCTTGTTTTACTTAATAAAACAGATCAATTTTTTCTTCACCAAAAACTAACTTTTTACCTATACCAAAACAGATCTGGTTTTCTTAATAAATCAAATCAAAATTTTTTTATTCACAAAAACAAATTTGAATTTTTCTTAAAAGAAGAGGACACATTCATAAATAGATTTGTGTGACTTAACTTAGAATTGAGTTTGTCATGTATGCAACATATCATCCATATCATGTATAAATGGTATATTGGTCATGAGAGTCGAGAAGACCAGACTCTGTCTGGGCGAAATAGATGCCTAACATTTTCCCATTTCGTAACCTAGTTTCTGAATTTAGTTTCTTTTGGATAGGTAGACTTAGGCTTTATCTTTCTTTATATTTTTTGGGTAGATTGTAATTTGGACAAAAAGCCATGTATCTTTGGTAGTTTGAAACTAGGACTCAAAGCCTTGTAATATTCAATCTATCAAGTTTGTACTTTTTATTCAATTAATGATAATGGATCATTTTAGTCATGTAAAGTTGTATGTAATTTTTTCTTATTTTTTGTATAAAAAAAAATAAGTGGCGACTCCACACAACTTACCCAAAAAGAGAGGTGTCATAAAAAAGCACCTGCAAAATCTTTTTTTTGAGAGCACCCTAATCTTGGTCATCTCTCACAAATAAAACAAGCATTCAATTAATTAAGATAACTTCTAAATCATCAGAAAAACATGATTGAACTCATATTTAGAATCCCATCTTAGTCAATTGATAAGAAGCAAGAACAATTTAAATCATTAAAGAACAATTATTGTGGGAAAAATCAAATCACATAAATATTACTGATAATCCTTAACGAGGTTTCATCCTCAACCCTAATTATAAATTTAGCTACTCATGGTAATTGAAATAAAACACAAGAATAAAATACTAAACATAGAATTAGACAAATAAAATAGGGAAAGAAATAGTCGAAAGAAATAGTTACAATGCTGTCATGGAGAAAAGCTATAGAGAAGCCACATGCGGCCCTACCTCTTGCTCCAATTTTCTGTTTTGCATCCCAAACCTAGCACTAGCCTCTCTAAATTTTGCCCTAAAGAGCCTTTAAATAGGTAAATGAATCCTATTACAAGTTGAATTCCCGTTTGGAGAAAATCCCATATTTTTAGGTTTCAATTAATCAATGATTTTGGCCCAATTAACGTCAGAATTCGGACTTTTAGGAAACTAAATAGTTGTAGCCTTTTAAGTTAAATTTCCAGAACAACTTGAATCATCTCGATTGGACATCTGAGCCAAAAGTTATGTCAAAAATACTAACTGATGTGCAGGCTGGAATCCTAATCCCAATTGGACTTGGATTTGGTGCAATTTCCTTTGATTCCTTACTCCAATTGGACTTAAATCTAATTGGGTTGGCCTTCTTTAACTTCATCATGGCCTTTGTAAAAGTAAAGTCCCTTAGTTTTCTTCTTTGCACAAATCCACTTATTTAATTCCATTCTCCTACAAAAGACAAATTCACGCAATAAAATTTAATTAAGCACAAAATTGATTATTCAGCATTATTCCAAAACTAAATATAAAATGCATGAATTAACTCAAAATAAGTATGATAATGCTTATTATCAATGCACATCAAATAGTACCCCCAAACCTACATTTTGCTTGTCCTCGAGCAAAAAAGATAAAGAGTAAAACAAAACAAAGAAAAAGGAAATCCTAACTAATTCACTTTCGCTGGAAATTTCGATTGCATTTAGCATATACAACAAGCCTTTAAACCCCTAGCCTAGATTAGTGGACAAGTTGTAGTATCGTGAGGGTTTGCAGGGAATATACCCACAAAATTCTGAGAATGAATACTAAAAAAAATAAAATAAAAACAAAACAAAGAAAATCAAACAAAACTTTTTTTTTTCGTTAGCCTTGTGCAAAGAGGATTAGTTCAAGTTCAGAAACACTACAAATGCTAAAGAAATTTCTCATTCCATCAAAACTCAATTTGAGTGAAAACTGGTAGCCAATCCAAACATACTCTTAGTTTTAGAATAAACTTGAGTCGAATCTCTATTTGAAAGTATGCTTCAACTCAAATCTTTTCGGTGTTATCACTCAACAAATGAAATCACAAAAAAAAAAAAAAAAAAAAAAACGCTTAATCAAGAAAGAACAAGTAATCTCATGAAAGGATGAAAAAAAAAATTTTAACCACACTTTTTATTCAGTCATATCAATATCTGAACTACACAATTTTTAGGATCAAATAAGGACTTTATTAGGATGTAATGTAGGGTAAAAAGCAAAGGGAATGAAATAAAAATGGGTGAAGGTAAATATAAGAAGTGTTTTCAAGATTAGCCAAAATGTCAACTTTTTTTGGAATTTCCATTTAACATTTTTTTTCAACTCTTCTTCTTCAAAGCAGTACTCCTTCCTTCCATTTCACTTCTCAAAATTTGATGAGAATCCTTTTTATTTTCTTCTTTTTGACACTTCTCCTTTTTTTTTTCTTTGAATTCTTTTTTCTTTCTTCTTTGAATTCTCGCGCAAACCACCACATTGAAACAAACTGATCAAATTCCATCTTAAAACACTATGGATAAGGGCTTTAAGAAAGAAAAGCTAATTAAAAGACTCAATAGGGTGACTAGCGATAATGTATCAAGAAAGAAAAAGAAAAACACATATATGGCTCAAAGTAGACAAAAATGGCCTAATCTCATCTCACAAAGACTAGTACAGTTCATTCAACATCAATGAATTCAAAAGATTTAAGTGTGGCATAAAATTATTATTTTTTTCTTGGCCAAAAGAAAGAACAATGAGACTACAACAAGGGAAATATGTTATGCACTTCCAAATGAACTTTAAGATTAGAAGAAAAAAAAAACCCTCCAAAAATAATGATTGGCTCAAAACTCACAAGGGTTACAGTTTCCACATTGTTATCTTTAAGATTTTCTAATCACTTTTATCCTTCAACAACAAGTTGTGTTTGAGTGGCTACGTGCATATGCAATGAGTTGAGCATGAAAGCAATGAAATTCTTTAATCAAGAGTAGTATAACAAACTCAAAACATAAACCTTTTTGGGTACTAAACAAAACACAACAGAAAGATAGAAATCTATGTACATCCCCCTAAACCTAAACTAAACATTGTCTCAGTGTTAAAAATGTACTCTCAAATATTTCTTGAATGAAAAGAGAGCAAAATATTAATATGCAACATGAGAACAAAGTAGAAACAAGTAAGGTAAGAAGAAGGAAGAGACGTACCTTGATCAAGCTGGTTGTTATAAATTTTAATTTCTATCAAATATCAGCTAGAACAAAAGAATATAAAACTAAACACGAAAATAAACACAAATATTAACCTAAAAGTAGAAAATAAATAAGAAAAAGATTTTTTTTTTGGCAAAAAGATTTTACACAACTACAAATCAATCCTAATAAATAGGACCATCCAAACCTCAACAGCACCTTGGAGATAAATAATGCATATTACGAATGGACTAGTCCAATGAGATTGTAACTTACCTAGGTCAAAAACATGTTGGAAGGCTTTAGCAATCCCTTCCAAGTGAATTCTATGCATAACCACAGAGGGAATAATACCCTTAATATCAACAATTGTCCAACTTGTGGCTTCCTTGTGCTTTTGAAGTATACTTCCCAATTGATGTTCCCGAAAGTCATCCAACTTTGGTGGTTTTATAATAGATGGGAGTGGGGATGAAGAAAATGGAAGAGGGACTACTTTTGGTTGCTAGCTATCAGTACTTAAGAGAGGAATAGGATCCAATAATGCATTGACCTCCACAATTGATTTTTCAATATCCAAATTGCAATAAAAAAGGGTTAAGCAAGCCTTTAGGGATCCTCACAACTTGATTGTATGAAAGTATCATGGACTAGGCTCCCAATCATGTTAACCTCACATATATTCTCATTGTCTGGTACTTGCTTACTTATGTTAAAGATATTAAGCTCAACCGTCATATTTCCAAAAGAAATCTTCATCACACCACTTTGACAATTGATCAAAGCATTGGATGTGGCAAAGAAAGGGCAACCTAAAATGACATGGATTTGTGTATTGGCATTTAGAGCAAGCTCAGTGTCTAACACAACAAAATCAATAGGAAAATAGAGTGCATCCACCTTAATCAACACATCCTCAACAATACCTCTAGGAATTTTCACAGATTTGTCAGCTAACTGGAATATCATGGTTGTGGGTTTCAGCTCCCCTAAACCTAGCTGTAAATAAATTGAATATGCCATTAAGTTCACACTTGCCCCCAAATCTAGCAAAGCTCACTCAATGAGATGATCCCTAATCTTGCATGAAATTGTAGGAGCTCCAAGGTCCTTATATTTCACTGGATATTTATTCTGAATGATTGAATTGACTTGCTCTGTCAAAAATTCCTTTTTAGGGACATTTGTCTTTCTCTTCATTATCACAAGATCTTTTAGAAGCTTAGCATATGCAGGAACTTGTTGAATTGCATCAAGAAATGGAATATTTATTTGCACTTGCTTAAAAACCTATAAAATGTCTCCAAATTGTGCATTTTTCTGAGGACTGATGAACCTTTGAGGAAATGGAGTTTTAGGAACAAACTCCTTATCAAGGGGAAAACTAAAATCCTGAATTGGAATGGAGGGTGGGTTGTCCTTCTTTTCTCCACGATCATTATGTGAACTATGAGTTCCTTTTTCCTTTAACACAATATTTTCATCATCCTCCACTTCTAGCATTTTCACTTGATTATCAACTTGCTTACCAGACCTAAGGGTAGTAATAGACTGAATATGTTCTTATGCATGAGTAGAATTAGAAGAACCATTGATGGCATATTTGCCCTTTCGGGGTTAGGTATAGGTTGACTAGGAAACTTTCCTTTTTCCCTCTCTCCAACTTGGGTTGCTAACTGGCCAACTTGATTTTCCAACTTTGAAATAGCTTGAGTATTCAAATGGATGGAAACTTTTCATCTCTTGAATGGCTTGGCTAGTTGATTAAATGAATTTTTTGCTCCAAAGATGATTGTTGTCTTAGTAGTGCTACAAATTGAGGAGTTGATTGAGGAATAGGAGGATATGCTTAAGTATGTGGACGAAATTGACTTTGTTGATGCACTTGTTGTCCACCTACATTTGTGGGAGGCTGATTTTGCCTCCATGAGAAATTAGGATGGTTCCTCCAATTTGGATTGTATGTCTTTGAAAATGGACTAGCAAATGGTTTTCCATAATTATTTAGTGCATTTGTTTGCCCAATATGAAAATTAGGGAAACCAATTGTGGAAGGACACATTTGTGTTGTATGCATAGGACTTGCACAAATAAAGCATGTTTCACTTTGAACTTGATTAATAGATTTCATCCCTCTACCTAAAGCTAAAGCTTCAACCTTATGAGTGAGATTGTCCAACCTAGCTTTTATGTCTAAATCTTCACTAACTTCATACAATCCTCCTTTCTTAATTGCAGGGGTAGATCTCTCTCTACAGTTGGAAAAATCCCATCGTTGTGAACTTTTAGATAAATTCTCAAGAAATTTGTATGCCTCATCATCTACAAGACTCAAAAATCCACCACCATTCATGGACTCAATCATATTATGATTTGTCAGAGTCAAGCCATTATAAAAATATTGTACTAGTCTCCATGTTTCAAAACCATGATGGGGACACTTTAAGATCAAGTCCTTAAATCTCTCCCAACCCTTATAAAATTTCTCTTGTTCATCCTAATAAAAATCTGCAATTTCTCTCCTCAAAGCATTGGTCTTGGCCATTGGGAAAAATTTAGAGAGGAATTTTGTGACCAATAGTTCCCATGAAGTGATAAATCCAGGTGACAAAGAATTAAGCCATGCATTTGCCTTATCATTCAAGGAAAAAGGGACTAAAAGCAAGCGAACATAGTGATCAATGAAATTCTGGAACTTACAAGTAGCACTAATCTCAAGAAAATCCTTCACATGCATATAAGGATCTTCTCTATCCAATCCATAAAAAGTAGGAAGAAGGTGGATTATCTGTGGCTTCAACTCAAAATGTGCAGCAGTGGTTGCAGGTAATACTATGCAAGATGGAGGATTGACGGTAATAGGTGAGAAAAACTCTCGAAGAATTTTTGAATCATCTATTGTTTCTCCCATGGTGGATGGATAATCAATACTAACAAGACGATTTTCTTTATCACGTATCCAAGTTCTCATACACTAATTTAATTTTGTGCTTAATTGAATTTTATTTCGTGAATTTGTCTTTTGTAGGAGAATGGAATTAAGTGGATTGTGTTGTTCCTTTCTTTTATAGTTGTTTTCCCATCTTTATGGATGGTGTGCATTGATAATAGCTTAAATTTGCATATTTATATCATTGTTAGAAAGTATTATCATACTTATTTTGAGTTAATTCATGCAATTTATATTTGGTTTTGGAATAATGATGAATAATCAATTTTGTACTTAATTAAATTTTATTGCGTGAATATATCTTTTGTAGGAGAATGGAATTAAATAAGTGGATTTGTGCAAAGAAGAAAGCTAATAGACCTTACTTTTACAAGGGCTATAATGAAGTTAAAAAAGGCCAACCCAATTAAATTTAAGTCCAATTGGAGCAAGGAATCAAAGGAAATTTGCACCAAATTCAAGTCCAATTCGGATTAGGATTCCAGCTTGCATATCAGTTAATATTTTTAGCATAACTTTTGACTCAGATGTCCAATTGAGATGATTCAAGTTGGGCTGGAAAGTTAACCTAAAGGTCTACAACTTTGTAGTTTACAAAAGTCCAAATTGACGTTAAATGGGCCAAAATTGTCAGTTAAATGAAGACTAAAAATCTGGGATTTTCTACAAATGGGAATTCAACTTGTAATAGGATTCCTTGACCTATTTAAAGGCCCTTTAGGGCAAAATTCAGGAAGGCTAGTGCTATGGTTGGGATGCAAAACATAAAATTGGAGCAAGAGGCAGTGTCGCATGTGGCTTCTCTGTAGCTTTTCTCCATGATAGCATTATGACTATTTCTTTCTCTATTTTATTTTGTCTAGTTTAATGTTTTATGTTTTATTCTTGTGTTTTATTTCAATTACTGTGAGTAGCTAAATTTATAATTAGGATTGAGGATGAAAACCTTGTTAAGGATTATCAGTAATATTTATGTGATTTGATTTTTTTTACAATAGTTGTTCTTTAATGATTTAAATTGTTCTTGCTTCATATCAATTGATTAAGATAGGATTCTAAATATGAGTTCAATAATGTTTTTCTCATAATTTAGGATTTGTTTTAATTAATTGAATGCTTGGTTTTTTATTTCTTGATTTTAAAATTGGATATCTCTCGTGATTTGTTTAGCTACGGATACAAATGATGATTTGATTTTATACCTAGGAAGCGAAGAAGAGCATACTTTAGATATTTAAATAGAAGTTTTAATGATAATATTCTCCATGGTAGCAAGATTGATTTCTAGATTATCATGTAATGGTTGGGAAAAATTAATGATCATAAATATATGCTGATAAGAATTAACAAAACAGATTCCAAAACCTTAATTCCTTTCTCTAGATTGTTTACATTTCTTTACTGCTTTATATTATATCTTTGCTTAATTTAATTATTTGCTTAGTATATTTAATTTCAAACAACCAATTTTGTTTAAACTAGATTATGATTAATTTGGTTAAGATTTGATTAATTTTTCTACGTTCATTCAAGTCCCTATGGGTTCGACTTCGTTCTTGTCAAACTATACTTTGGTACTGTTCATAAACTTGTTGTGACATTTTAAAGTACTTGCAAGTGTACGAATCATACCGAAGTATAGTTTGACAAGAACGAGGTTGAATCCATAGGGACTTGAATGAACGTAGGAAAATTAATCAAATCTTAACCAAATTAATCCTAATATAGTTTAATAAAAATTTGTTGTTTGAAATTAAATATACTAAGCAAATAATTAAACTAAGTAAAGATATAATATAAAGTAGTAAAGAGATGTAAAAAATCTAGAGAACAGAATTAAGGTTTTGGATCCCGCCTTATTAATTCATATCAGCATATATTTACGATCATTAATTTTTCCCAACCACTACATGATAATCTAGAAATCAATCTTGCTACCATGGAGAATATTATCGTTAAAACTTCTATTTAAATATCTAAAGCATACTCTTCTTCACTTCCTAAGTATAAAATCAAATCATCAATTGTATTTGTAGCCAAACAAATCATAAGAGATATCCAATTTTAAAATCAAGAAATAATAAACCAAGCATTCAATTAATTAAGATAAATCCTAAATCATGAGAAAAACATGATTGAACTCATATCTAAAATCCCATCTTAGTTAATTGATATGAAGCAAGAACAATTTAAATCATTAAAGAACAACTATTATGGGAAAAATTAAATCACATAAATTTTACTGATAATCCTTAACAACGTTTCATCCTCAACCCTAATTATAAATTTAGCTACTCATGGTAATTGAAATAAAGCACAAGAATAAAATACTAAACATTAAACTAGACAAATAAAATAGGGAAAGAAATAGTCATAATGTTGTCATGGAGAAAAGCTATAGAGAAGCCACATGCGGCACTGCCACTTGCTCCAATTTTCTGTTTTACATCCCAGCCCTAGCACTAGCCTCACTGAATTTTTCCCTAAAGAGTCTTTAAATAGGTCAAGAAATCCTATTACAAGTTGAATTCCCGTTTGGAGAAAATCCCAGATTTTTAGGCTTCAATTAACCGATAATTTTGGCCCATTTAACATTAGAATTCGTACTTTTGGTAAACTAAAAAGTTGTAACTCCTTAAGTTAACTTTTCAGGCCAACTTAAATAATCTTGATTGGACATCTGAGCCAAAAGTTATGTCAAAAATACTAACTGATGTGCAGGCTGGAATCCTAATCCGAATTGGACTTGGATTTGGTGCAAATTTCCTTTCATTCCTTGCTCCAATTGTACTTGCATTTAATTGGGTTGGCCTGCTTTAACTTCATCATGGCCCTTGTAAAAGTAAAGTCCATTAGCTTTTTTATTTGCACAAATCCACTTATTTAATTCCATTCTCCTACAAAAGATAAATTCACGCAATAAAATTTAATTAAGCACAAAATTGATTATTCATCATTATTCCAAAACCAAATATAAATTGCATGAATTAACTCAAAATAAGTATGATAATGCTTTCTAACAATGATATAAATATGCAAATTTAAGCTATTATCAATGTACATCATCCATAAAGATGGGAAAAAAACTTTAAAAGAAAGGAACAACACAATCCCAAGGTACACACAAATACTCACCCAAAAACCACTCCAAGTCATTTTTCTCTCTAAATCATTTTCTTCCTTTTTGACTTAAGCATTGGAGTGTTTTTGGCAAATACCACACTGGTGAATTACACTTCTTTCTCAAGCTTTCTTGTAGTTTTGGTCCAGAGGTACGACTCATCACGGGATCGTCCATCCAGTGAGACGAGGTCCTCAACTGGGTGATTTTTCACAGCGTCAAAACTCATTTGGAAATTCGGTGTAAATATATCCTTATAGGACTAAGGAGGATAAGGCTTAAATGACTTTAGACCTAAAAAGAGTGATACTGCTGATGGTGCTAATAGTAACAGTCTTATTGTTGTAAGCTACAATGAGAGCATGTGTAGGGAAGCACTCGCTAAGATGATTACTGTGGATGAATTGCAAGTAAAATTTGTTGAACATGAAGGGCTTAGGCACTGTAGCCCTATGTAGTAGCCTAGGTTCACGATCCCACCTTGCACTACTATTGCGAGAGATTACATAAGACTTTATACAATGAAGAGGGGATAGGTTGAAATTTTTTTGGCAAAGTCTACTCAAAGGACTTCTCTCACCATTGACACTTGGACTTTGATCCAAAATATTAATTACATGTGCCTTACTGCTCATTTCATTGGTGACGATAGACATCAGGGATAGACTCATGTGGGGCCTAGCCCCCTGGTCTAGTTTTGTTTTTATTTTTGTTTTAAAGAGTTGTTTATATTATTTTAAATGAAGTGGTAAAAAAAATAGAACATTTGATGTAGGGTGTATGGTAAAGTGAGATGGTAAAATAGATAAATTAGTCTTTTGAGGTGATAAAAGCTAAAATTTTTAACACTACTATTGTGAATACTCTAACTTCAAAAAAAAAAAAAAAAAATCCTAGCAATCTAGTATTAAAAAAATATATTTTGTTATTTTGTTTTTGTTTGTTTTTAAATCTTTGTTGGTATATGATTGTATCTTAATGTATAAAGAAACAACGATTTTATGTATTTATAATTTGTTAATACTCTATGGATGCCTATTTGAAGTTTTTTTTTTCTTATACTCTGGCCCCCTTTAGCTTGAAATCCTAGGTTTGTCCCTGTGCACAATTATTCGTTACTTCTAGGATGATTAGCACAATGATTTGTTACTTCTTGGATGATGGAAGTGGAAAAATAATATTAGGACCACTTGATTTTGAGGATTGGGATAATGTGAAGGTGTTTGTGAAATTTTTGAAGTTGTTTTTGGAAGTTACATTACGATTTTTTGGTTCTTTATACATCACATCTAAGGTACTTTTTCATGAACTTTGTGTGATGAAGACTGAATTGACAAACTTGCATGAAAGTGAAGATCCTCTTTTGAGTATGATGGCAAGGGATATGCATGAGAAATTTGATAAGTATTGGGGGGACATTGAGGAATTTATTTGATGTTGGTTGTTTCTATTGTGCTAGACCCAAGGTACAAGATGAGGTTTGTAAAGTTTTGGTTTTTATCAAATGGAATCTAGGAACAGTGGCGGAGAATATGGCAAAAAAGGTGAAAAGGCCCTTGTTCGTATGTGTGAACACTATTGTGTTTATGATGGGTTTTCAAATGGGCAAGGTCAAGATGACTCTTCTTCAAACAATGTTGAGATTAAACATGAGCAAGATCCCCATGCAATGGTGAAATCTATTTATAAGATGCATTTGGCAGAGGAAGATAGTTTGGAAAGCAAATCAGAGGGGATATATATTTGGTTGATGGTGTGGAAGAAGGTTCCCCTAATTTTTGTATTTTGAATTGGTGGAAGGTGAATTTCTCAAAATATCGGGTTCTCTCAAAAGTAGCTCGTGCTTTGTTAGCCATTCCTCTCTTTACGATTGCTTCTAAGTCAGCATTTAATCTAGGGATTGTGTGTTGGATTCATTTTGAAGCTCTTTGTTGCCAAACATAGTAGAAATGTTGATCTGTGCTTAGAATTGGTTAAGAGCTACTGATATAATTGATCTTCGAGGATCAATGGATCAAGTTGAATCCTATGAGAGTCTTGAGTCAGGTAATTTTTCAACAAAGTAATTTTTTATAATTATAATTTTTAATTGTTATATAAGCCTTTTGGTTTTGTCTTTTTTTTTTTCTTGGTTTTGTCTCAGAGTTTGCATCTCAAAGCACCATAACAATGGAAGATGAAGATTAGTTGGAATGCATCTCAAAGCATCATAACAGTGGAAGAGGATGATTAGTTGGAATACTGGATAGCGTTGGTATTTTTGTTCTTAGTGGGATTATGATAGATCTCTTTTGAAATCCATGTGACTCATAGAGCTAGTTCATGTATATTTTATTTATCAACTCAATTTGATATATTTTGTTCATAGTTGAGTTAGGAACTAAGGATACTAGTTCATGTATATTTTGTTTATCAACTTAGTTAGATATATTTTGCTTATGATTGAGTAAGGAGCTTAGGATACTATTTCATGTATATTTTGTTTATCAACTCAGTTAGATATATATTTTTTATAATTGAGTTAGGAACTTAGGATACTAGTTCATTTATATTTTGTTTATCAACTCAAGGGGGATATATATATATATATATATATTTTTTTTTTTTCATTCTAATGCCCAATTTAATAATAATAATAATAGTAATTACCAAAAAAAAAAAAAATGTCTAACCCATGAGTTCAATTCGATCTATGTAAATGGGTTAGTTAGGTTGGACCCCTATGATGGGTGGTTGGATTTTTTTTAACCCACGATGGTTGGTTGGGTAGAAAAATCCTCTCAGCCCAACCTAACCTGACTCATACACACCTCTATAGGAAACAGTGAAGTTGTTGCAAATGTGAAGGATAATGAGTATTTTTGCAAGTGAATCACTAGGTTGATAATATTTGGCTTTTCTGCATTAAGTTATAAATGGGGCTGAACACAAATGTACAATGAGATAATTATACAATATTTTAGAAATATAATAATGACTTATTCCCTCCTCTAATATAATAAAGGTTTAAAAAAAAAAACTAAATTTATGAGAAGATTCATTATTTATGTAATAGTAAGGAGTAAATCATTAATGTACTCTCAGAATATTGCATAATTTTTCATGCTTAATATTTGTTTTTTAATATATAACTAATGCACAATGAATAATCAAGTATATGCTAGAAACTAGAACAAAATAAATAGATTGAAAATAAAAGGGTATTAAGTCTGTACTATTGGTACAACAGAAGCTCTAACTTGTTATAACAAATTACTGGTTGTCTTTCGTTTTCACATAAGCTTACAACTTTTTCTTTATCACTCATAATTTGTCAAGTGGATTATTATGGCAAAAGTTGAGGTTTTTATGTAGCCCTAGAATTTTTGAAAAGTATATTCTTTACTACCAAGAGTAACATACATGCAGTTTGGATAGGTAGATTGACTTAAGAAGACTCATAAGCGTAAAACAATTAGATGAGAAATCCAAACTTTCCACTCCGGTATTCCAGATAAGAATTGGTCTTATTAATTCAGGCTTTGAAAGGCAGCTATATCTTATAGACGTCCTATTTTGTGTTCCTATTACTATGAGTCCACTTGTCCAACCTAGAACTTGATATGGGAAATAATACACATGGCAAATACAAAACCGCGTCCCAACTTTTGTGACAAAATCGCGTCAGGACTCATACTGTTTTGTTTTAAATGTCATGTCGTAGGATTCTCGAAAATTAGGAAATCTTTGAAAGACGCAACCCAGTTGGCACAAGTTGGTAATTACAATTGCACTTGGTGGGGTGCCTATAAAATTATAAATAGCCCCCAAAATCCTCCACTGTTTAAACTTTCATGTAAGCTAGATCTTCTCATCAAGCTCCTTCAACTCTCTCATCCTTGCTCCTCTTCCTTTTCTTTTATATCTATGGCTTCTGCTTGTTCCAAAACCACAAGCCTCCCCCCCAAGAGAGGTCAGATCAAAGCTCAAATTTTTAGGATCTTCGTTAACGCTATTGTCTTTGTGGCCTTAAAGGTAGTAGAAGCAGCGGGAAGTATCACAAATTCACAATAATATGAGGTGGAAGCTAAAGTGGAAGAAAACTCTGCCTCAACGCCACTGCTACTACTTTGATGAAATTATGTTGTTTTTAGATTCAGAACGAAGTGTTTGTCTTTATGTATATTGATTATTGATAGCCTTTTCAGTGGGAAAATGTTATATTACTACCAATCTACTACTGATTAAACAAATTATGTATTGTAAATTGATGTGACAGTGATTTCACTTGGTTCGACGTTAACAATATAATAAACTAGACTCATCCATCCAATGCTTAACAACAATTACAGATATGTTTATTGCAACTACGAATGTTGACATTGATTAGTATAAATCCTATTTTATTTTGCTTTAAACTTGTTTGTGTAAAAGAGAAACTGGGCCAAGAAATTTCAACCCCAAAACTTCACCACTCCGATAGAAACTATCTCACACTTTGGGTGTGTTTGGCAAAAATTATTTTTGCCAACTTATTTTATTATTTAGTTTATTTTTGTTATTATTTATGGGTTTCATTGCACTTTTTAGTATTATTCATGGGTTGTTCTTTACTATTTCAACTAACTTTTACCTTTATGTACAGTACTTTCAGCAAAAAGTTTCAATTTTAACAAAATAAGTGGATCCCAAACAGACCCTTATAATTCCACTATATCTTCCATTCAAGTTTTGGTTATTGACATGAATTTAGAAAGCCAATTTAATCATATACAACATTTAACACTATTATTTAATGAGTATATTCTATCTCTTTCAAAGTAAGTAAAATGAATGAGTATAATCTTTTGTACTTGGACAAGCTAGGAGTAGATTCAAAGAAGAGATTTCACCACCAATTCGTAATCACCTTCGAACTAAGCAAGTCGAACCCAATCTCCTGTGCAAAGGACACTGCTCTCCTAAGCGCTAGCGCCTTGATTGTTTCGACATTTTATGGTGGAAAGTGATCCTCCGACTTAATGCAGCCATGAGATCCCCACGAGTTGGCGTGTACAACCGCTCCAATACCGGCACACTTTAGATTTTTTGAAAATTGCAGAATCAAAGTTGGCTTTGAAACAAGAATGGGGAGGAGGGTGCCAATCTAATTAATCATACAAAATAGTAATGTATTATTCAACTAGATAAATACAATTATTTATAATTTTAATTAAAAAGACAACATTATCAACATGAAATTATCAGGTGCTTTTATATTTTCTATAATTAAACAACCAGTCAACCATTATGATTTTATCTTCCAATTAAAAATTTAACTATTTTTTTTTGGTGACCAACTAAATTTAATCTTGGATTATCCTAAGCATGCATGCCTATGATACAATCATGAATCAACCAATCATATTCAAGTATTAATAAAACAATAATCCTTGCAGTGTTTTGAACACAAAAGACCAAATTATTCTTATAGGATTTTATGGATATCATGGGGGTTTAGGAACTATTAGGAATGACACTATTTTGTCATATATTTTACAAAACAGTATTATTAAGCTAAAAAAAAAAAAAAAAAAAAAAAACCATATTTGCTAGACAGCAATGTCATGCAATACGTAATCAAGGTTCAAACTCATGTATGCACATTTATGCTACTTTGGTCCTAAACCTCTCAAGTTATCATTAATTAAGTTTTTTATGTTATACATGTGAGACAACTGTCAAATTAAGAATGTAATCAGCACTCTCTTGTTTTGATAGATATGATACCAATGGAAAATTAAGGTTTTTTTTTTTTGGTTATCTATGTGTCACACCATGCATTAATTTAACAACATTATTCAAGGAAAAATAGGTTGATTGGTACTGAGGAATGTCGCTTTGCAGACTTCCTCTCTCCTCAACCTATATTCTCCTTCTCTCCCTGTGTGCTTCTCAGACTTCCTCTCAATCTCAACCTCTCTAACTCTCTTCCTCTCTTCATTCTCTTTCGCTGATCCTAGCCATACCTCCAATCTTAGCACCAATCTCAGCCACTTCCTCAACCATAAGTCGGTCTCATCTCTTCCTTAGCTAAGCATCGATCTCACCATCTTTTTCCTTAGCCATGTCATCGAGAGCTTCAGATCTCTCTTAATAGGAGGTTTTGGCTTGTGGCGATGATTATTGCGATGGTTGTGGTGGTGGTTTTTTTTGGGTTTTTGTGTGTGTGTGTGTGTGTGGTTGTTTGATTTTGATGGGTTGTGGTGGTTGTGGGCTGATCAGCGGCAGGTGGTGGTTGGGTTGATTTTGGGTTTTGGTTATGGTGGACTAGGGCTAGCTAATTGATTTTGGGTGGTGGTGGGTTTGAGGTAGTGGTAGTTTCTGGCGGTGGTTATGGTGTGATGGGGTTCCAATTTGGTGGGATGGGTTGTGGGTAGTGGTGGTGGTGGGTTGTGGGTGGTAGTGTAGGTTTTTTTTTTTTCTTTTTTGGTTTTGTATGAAAATTTTAAGGATATTTTAATGTATTGTATATATCATTTTAATGTATTGCATGGAATTGTAGAATATTTGAAGTAAGTGAATTGTACAATGGTGTGTTAAAATAGAAAAGTAACTTCTTGGATGATTATCACAATTATTTGTTACTTCTTGGTTGATGGAAGTGGGAAAAAAAAAATATTAGGGCCACTTGATTTTGAGGATTGGGATAATGTGAAGGTGTTCGTGAAATTTTTGAAGCTGTTTTTCAAAGTTATATTACAATTTTCTGGTTCTTTATACGTCACATCTAAGGTATTTTTTCATGAATTTTGTGTGATGAATACTGAATTGACAAACTTGCATAAAAGTGAAGATCCTCTTTTGAGTATGATGGCAAGGGATATGCATGAGAAATTTGATAAGTATTGGGGGTACAATGAGGAACTTAATTTGATGTTGTTTGTTGCTATTGTGCTAGACCCAAGGTACAAGTTGAGGTTTGTAAAGATTTGGTTTTTATCAAATAGAATCTAGGAGTAGTGGCGGAGAACATGACAAAAAGGTGAAAAGGGCCCTTGTTCATATGTGTGAACACTATTGTGTTTGTGATGGGTATTCAAATGGGCAAGGTCAAGATGACTCTTCTTCAAACAATGTTGAGATTAAACCTGAGCAAGATTCGCATGCAATGGTGAAATCTATTTATAAGATGCATTTGGCATAGGAAGATAGTTTGGAAAGCAAATTGAAGGTGGATAGATATTTGGCTGATGGAGTGGAAGAAGATTCTATTAATTTTTGTATTTTGGATTGGTGGAAGGTAAATTCCTCAAAATATCGGGTTCTCTCAAAAGTAGCTCGTGATTTGTTAGCCATTCCTCTCTCTACAATTGCTTCTAAGTCAGCATTTAATACTGGGGTTCATGTGTTGGATCCATTTTGAAGCTCTTTGTTGCAAAACATAGTAGAAATGTTGATATGTGCTTAAAATTGGTTAAGAGCTACTAATATAATTGATCTTCGAGCATCAATTGATGAAGTTGAATCCTATGAGGGTCTTGAGTTGGGTAATTTTTTAACAAAGTAAATTTTTATAATTATAATTTTTAATTGTTATATAAGCCTTTTTGGATTTTGAAATTCCATTGTATAATTTATTTTGGTTTTGTCTCAGAGTTTGCATCTCAAAGCACAATAACAATGGAAGAGGAAGATTAGTTGGAATGCATCTCAAGGCACCATAATAGTGGAAGAGCATTCCCATCAAGACTTTTAAAAATTTTAGCATTTAGCAACTCAAAAAGCCATTTTATCCATTTTAACAACTCACTTTACAATACACCCAACATCAAAGGTTCTATTTTTACATTCATCCCACTAAAATAATATAGTTAACTTATTAAAATAAAACAAAACTTTCCCACATAAATTCATAGCAACCAGCCATTAGCCACATTCACCACCACTAGCACCACCGTGGCAGCCACAACCCACTGCAAAAAAATAAATAAATAAATAAATAAATGAAAAACAAAACCCCAAAACAAAACCACCATTATCAACAACCCACCACAAAACCCATTAAAATAGACCAACACCACCGGCCAAAGCAACCATCATCACCATCACAAACCACCTCCAAAAATAAAACCCAAACAATCCACCAAGACCCCAACACCGAAAAAAAAAAAAAAAACCTTCAACACCACCATAGCACCAACACTACCATCGTGACCCAAAATCAACCACAACACACTCCGGCACGTACCCTTCGTCGTCCCCCTCTAGCAAAAAACCCATGCCAATTGAAGTAGGCTCTAGCGTGGTCCCTCAAAGATTGAACCTAAAATTGAAAACCTATGCCAAATCAAGTGATTATCATGAAAAAAACTACCCAATCCTGAAAAAAATCAATGAAAAATCAAACCTCATGGAGAAAGGCTGGTGAAACAACACAAGGAAAGAAAGAAGAAAAGAGAGAAAAAAGTGAGTTGGTGAGAGAAAAAGAAAGAGGAAAAGTGAATGAATAGTCAGAGAGTAGTAATAAAGAACTATTTTTTTTATAAGATTTGAGCTATAGTAGATTGTTATAAATGACAGTCTACTGTAACTGAGATGCTAAATATTTTGAGTATAGCAGATTTGTTGTGATGTGATTTTTGTGGAATGAGACGCTAAATTTAGCTTTTAGCATTTTTCACATCTTTGATGTGAATGCTCGAAGAGGATGATTAGTTGGAATGTTGGATAGAGTGGATATTTTGGTTCTTAGTGGGACTAGGATAGAACTCTTTTGAAATCCATGTGACTCATAGAACTAGTTCATGTATATTTTGTTTATCAATTCAGTTGGATATATTTTGTTCATAATTGAGTTAGGAACTTAGGATGCTAGTTCATATATATTTTGTTTATCAACTTGGTTAGAAATATTTTCTTTAAAATTGAGTAAGGAACTTAGGATAGTATTTCATGTATATTTTGTTTATCAACTCAGTTAGATATATATTTTTTATAACTGAGTTAGGAACTTAGGATACTGTTCATGTAAATTTTTTTTTTTTTTTTTATCGATTCTATTAATAATAATAATAGTAATTACAAAAAAAAAAAAAAAAAATTGTCCAACCCATGAGTTCAACTCGATGCATGTGGATTGGGTTAGTTAGGTTGGACCTCTGTGATGGGTGGTTGGATTTTTAAACTCGCAATGGTGGGTTGGGTTAAAAAATCCCCTTAGTCCAACCCAACCTGATCCATGCACACCCCTATTGAAAAGAACGAAGTTGTTGCAAATGTGAAGGATAACAGTGTATTTTTGCAAGTGAATCGCTAGGTTAATCATATTTGGCTTTTGGGCATTACGTTATAAATGGGGCTGAACAAAAATGTACAATGAGATAATTATACAATATTTTAGAAATATAATAATGGCTTATTCCCTCCTCTAACATAATAAAGGTTTTTTTTAAAAAAAAAAAATTATGAGAAGATCCATTATTTATGTAATAGTAAGGAGTAAATCAATATTGTACTCTCAAAATATTGCATAATTTTTCATACACAATATATGTTTTATAATATATAACTAATGCACGAAGAATAATCAAGCATATGCTAGAAACTAGAACAAAATAAATTGATAGAAAATAAAAGGGTATTAAGTAAATACTATTGATACAATAGAAGCTTTAACTTGTTATACCAAATTACTGGTTGTCTTTCGCTTTCATATAAGCTTACAACTTTTTTCAATCACACACAATTTGTCAAGTGGATTAATATGGCAAAAGTTAGATTTTTATGCCGTCATAGAATTTTTGAAAAATATATTATTTACTACCAAGAGTAACATACATGCAGTTTGGATAGGTAGATTGACATAAGAAGACTTACAAGAGTAAAACAATTAGATGAGAAATCCAAACTTTCCACTCCTGTATTCCAGATAAGAATTTGTCTTATTAATTTAGGCCTTGAAAAGCGGCTATATATATCTAATATCTTATAGACATCATATTTTGTGTTACACATGTTTCTCAAAAAAAAAAAAAAAGAAAAAAAAAGAAAAATATATATATATATATATATATAGGGTTTTGATAACGAGTGCCCTTAGGGCACTCATTAATAATCTACTTTAGGAAAGTTTTGATATCACTTTTATGGGAAATGAAAAAAATTGTCAAAATATTAATTACTTTTTTTTTCCCATAAAAAAAATTTTATATGGATTATTAACCAATGTCCTAAGGGCACTCATTAGTATTTCTCTCATATATATATATATATATATATATTGTGTTACACATGGCAAATACAAAACCACATCCCGACTTTTGTGACAAAATCGCGTCAGGAGTCATTTTTGCTTTGTTTTTGATAACATGCCGTAGGATTCTAGAAAATTAGGAAATATTTAAAAGACGCAACCCACTGCCACATGGCACAAGTTAGTGATTACAATTGCACTTGGTGGGTTGCCTATAAATAGCCCCCAAAATCCTCCACTACGAACTACTTAAACTTTCATGTAAGCTATATTTTCACATCAAGCTCCTTCAACTCTCTCATCCTTGCTCCTCTTCCTTTTCTTTTACTTCTATGGCTTCTGCTTGTTCCAAAACCACAAGCTTCCCCCCCAAGAGAGGTCAGATCAAAGCTCAGATTTTTAGGATCTTCGTTAACACTGTTGTCTTTGTGGCCTTCAGGATAGTAGAAGCAGTGAGAAGTATCATAAATTCACAGGTGGAAGTCAAAGTGGAAGAAAACTCTGCCTCTTCAACGCCACTGCTACTATGATGAAATTATGTTGTTTTTAGATTCAGAACCAAGTGTTTGTCAATATGTATTTCAATACCCTTTTCTGTGGGGAAATGTTATATTACTGCCAATTTATTACTGAAAAAACAAATTATATATTATAAATTGATGTGACTGATTTCACTCGTTCGATGTTAGCAATATAATAAGGGATTTACTAACGTATGCCTTTAGGACATATATTAGTAAATTATTTTAGAAAACCTTTTATGGAAAAATGAAAAAGTAATTAACTATTTTCAACTAGAGTCCAATCCATCCAGTGTTCAACAATAATTGCAGATATGCTTATTGCCACTACAAATGTTGACATTGATTAGTATAAATCCTATTTTATTTTGCTTTAAACTTGTTTGTGTAAAAGAGAAACTGGGCTAAGAAATTTCAACCCCAAAACATCACCACTTCAATAGAAACTATCTTACACTAGTATCCCACTATATCTTCCATTTAAGTTTTGGTCACTGGCATGAATTTAGAAAGCCAATTTAGTCATATACACATGGTTGTCAAAATTGCGATCCGGATCGTAAAATCGCACGATTTTACGATCCCACCTCACCAAAAAGTTTAAAATCGTAACAGGATCGCAAAAATGGTAGGATCGTATGTAGAATCGTGTAGGATCGTAGGACCGTATGGGATTCTACTGATCCTATCATTTGGCTAGATTTTTATTTTTATTTTTAAGTAGGATTCATTTTGGTAGGATAATCCACCTAAACCCACAAGTCCAACGAGTTATCAGAAGCCCAATAATGAATTGAAGTCCCAAATTTACTCCTATGTCAACATAAAATCTCAAAAAAACCTATAGTACTTAAGTTTAACGTTTTCAAAAACAAAACCTAAAATATTTAGATGATGAAATAGGATATGACAATGACAGTGATTAGATTAGAAGAACCTTAGAATAGGAATTCTCTTTTGAATTTCATATTTGTAATTAGCTAGTTTACCTTAGATTGAGAATTCTCTTTTGGATTACATATTGTAAATTTGTAGTTAGTTTTTATATGCAAACTAGCCTAACTTATTTTGGATTTGGAACTTAGAATTTGGAAAACATTTTCCATATGTGTAGATAATATTTTGGTACTTAGTTGCTAATTAAACATGTACTAAACTTTTTAGATACATTATGTCAAAAGTTAAATATATTTTGTTTCGTTAGAATGATATAAGAATGTTGTAGTGTGTGCAAATTACATTTTATGATGCAATTTTTTTTTAATGGATGGATTCATATTTTAAGTGATTATATAATATACAAAGTCACTATCAATAGGTTTTTTTGCTTAAAATCTGAAAATAGGTAGGATCTTACGATCCATGATCCTACTTACCTCCCACGATCCTACGTAGGATCCCGATTTTGACAACCTTGCATATACAGCATCTAACACTACTATTTAATAAGTATAGTTCTCTCTCTTTCAAAGTAAGTAAAATGTATGAGTATAATCTTTTGTACTTGGACAAGTTAGGAGTAGATTCAAAGAAGAGATTTCACCACCAATTTGAAATCACCTTCAAACTCAAGCGAGTTGAACCCAATCTGCTGTGCAAAGGACACTACTCTCCTAAGCGCTAGTGCCTTGATTGTTTCGACATTATGGTGGAAAGTGATCCTCTGACTTAATGCAGCCATAACATCCCCACAAGAGTTGGTGTATAACCACCCCAAGACTGGCACACTTTAGATTTTTTGAAAATTGCAAAATCAAAATTGGCTTTGAAAAAAGAATGGGGAGGAGGGTGCCAATATAATTAATCAAACAAAATAGTAATGTATTATTCAACTAGATAAATAAAATTATTTAGAATTTTAATTAAAAAAACAACATTATCAACATGGAATTATCAAGTGTGTTAGGGACATATTTATGTAATTGGCTAATTCTTTGACAAAACGCACTTTACTTGTAATTGGGTAGATCTAGGATGGATTTAGTACTTCAAAAAACAAGTGTTCATGTTTAGTATTGAAACCATGCAAATCTGACCAAGAAACAAGTGAAGAATGTGCTGCTCATTAAAAACTTGACAAAATCCTTTCTATTGAGAATTATTGCTGAAACTCGACAGAAGCTGTATCTGTCGAGAATTACGAAATCAGAAATTCCAGATCTGATTACACGCATATCCTTTAGCATTTGTGTAGGGTTTATTTTCTCACAAACCTAGACATATATAAGGATTATTTTAAGGGCCATCACAAGGTGGTTGCAATTGTTGTTACATGTATTGTGTGATCGGAGACAAAAATTGCATTACTTTATTATATTCTTTGTAGAAGCTACTGCATCTTTACGCCAAGGGTTTTGTGATCAAGGAGGTTCCTGATCTTCATTGTTGATGAATTGATGAACTTTGCAGCCAACAATCCTTCTCAAGTTGGTGTGCTAGTCACGTACTAGGATCCATGTATCATTGGTTAGTCACGTATTGGGATTCGTGCATTAAAGGGAGATATTGCCGCTACAATACAAGTCCAATTAGGTATTGGGGTAAGAGTTTAACTGTAGGTTGGTATTAGGTACTGAGATTCATTTTACTTGTAACCGCTTGTTATTGATAAGAGTGGATTCTTGGGAGTGGTGACCTTAAATTCATCCAGAGGGGTTTTGCCTCGGTAGTTTTCCACATTTGTAAACAAATCACCAATGTCAAACTTATTTTCTGCTGCATTTATCTTAGTTGGTGATTTGTTTGTGGTACCACGCCATTGCATGTTAAATTGACTTAATTAATTAACTTGGGTAATTAATTAATTAATTTGCCATAAGGGTCAATCCATTTTTGGCCTATCAAGTGGTATTAGAGCGGGTACACTCTGATTAAGTTTAATCTTTGCTGTGTGATCTGTTGACCCCTATTTGTCATAAATAGAGGACAATCTCTTATTATACCTCCTTTATTTGATGACATTAACTATGCATACTAGAAAGTATGCATGAGAACTTTCTTGCAATCTTTAGATGAGAAGGTGTGACAAGCTGTGGAGATTGGCTGGACTAAGCCAAAGGAAGTGCCAGCTGATTGGGATAAGGCCAAGATCAAAGTGGCAAACTTCAATAGTAGAGCATTGAATGCCCTATTCAGTACGGTGACCAATGAGGAGTTCAAGAAGATATCCTCAACTGAAACTGCCAAGGAAGCATGGACTATTTTCCAAACAACCTATGAAGGAACTAAGGCTGTCAAGGATTCAAAACTCCAAAGGCTTACTACTAGCTTTAAGGAGATTAAGATGGAGGAGGATGAGACATTTGATGAGTTCTATGCTAAGCTGAAGGACATTGTAAACTCAGCTTTCAATCTTGGAGAACAGATTCCCGAACCCAAGATTGTGAGAAAGGTGCTCAGATCTCTGGCTGAGAGATTCTATGCCAAGATCACTACCATTGAAGAATTAAAGGACATTGACAAAATTCCTTTGACGGAGTTGGTTGGCAACTTGCAAACCTATGAATTGGGTTTGACTAGAATTGGGAAAGGAACTAAAAGTAAGAGCATGGCACTGAAGGCCAAAAGTAATGAGACTAATGTGTCTTCTGATGATGAAGGTTCCAAGATGAAGTCCTACATCACTAGGCAGTCTAATGTGAAAGGCTTTGATAAGGACCGCAAGCAATCCAAATCTTCACAATTCAAATGTCAAGACAAAGGGAAGAAGGATGCTAAGGATGGCGGTCAGTACACTATTCCCTCCGGACCAAAGTGCTTCGGATGTCAAGGTTCTGGACACATGAAACAAGAATGTCCAACTTATCTCAAGTCAATTGGGAAAAGCAAGACAGTGGATCTTATTGAGGGGATCGTAGAAGCAGTAGATGAAGAAGAAGACTTAGTGAAGTCAAAATTTGAAAAGAATGATGAGCAGGATGACATCCATGCAGCCTATGCAAAGTTGTACAAAGTCTTCGAGAAGCATAAGAAACTCTATAGACTAGCCACCAAAAAGCTGAGTGATGTGGAGCTAGATCGAGAGGAGCTCTCTACAAAGGTTGATGAAGCAAATCAAACCATTGGAGCTTTGCGGTTCAAAAACAACTTCCTTGCTGAATGGAAAAAAAAAGCTTGAAGCGGAACTGTTCTAGGTTTGAGCTCAATTGGAGAGGATTTCCAGTGCAAAGCTCGATGAGATGCTAAGTTTTTCAGAAAGCTGCTTCTGATAAAACCGATTTGGGGTATAATTTCTCTTCTCCTAATATTGCCTCATCTAGTACAACTATTTTTGTCTCACCTGCTGATAATGTTAATTCTAAAAATGATGAAGCTAAAACTGAAATAACTAGTGAGAACTTAGATAAAGGTAAATCTATTTTAGGAGCACCCTCTAGGGTTGAAAAGAAAAAGACTAGAAACCCTAAGAATAAGAAGGACAAAAATAAAAAGTCACAACAAAAGAAGCCGTATTTCTGTCATCACTGTGGAGTTTCAGGGCATACTCATCCAAATTGCTACAAGTGATTAGCCACTCAAAAAAGCAATAGTATGCTCTCGTCCGGAAACCAGAATTAGTTTCCATCCTCTTTTGCTCCTCTTGGAGATCTACTCAAGGCCCTCATGTTCCTTTTGAACTTGAATGGTTTCAATTCTTTCCCTTCACCTCTGGATCAAAGTTTCGTGCAAAGAAAAGGTTCTTCCAAGGTGTGGAAGGAAAAAGGCTCAAACTGATTCAGTCACTTTTTCTCTCTCCCCCCTTTTGGTTATGCATTACTTGTTTGTGTTCTTGTTTTAAGTCAGTCTAGTTTAATACTTTGTGTGTTTTCTTTTATGTTTTTGTTTTATTGTTTTTTAGTTTTTGTTTATTTTGCTTTTCATAAAAATTAAAAAAAAAAATTGAAAAGCATAAAAATACAAAAACAGTGTATGTTTGTGTATATTGGTACTTGTGTAGCTTGGATTGCCATTGAAACAAAATTTTCTAAACTTTGTATATCTTGTAGTTTAGATGAGTATCTTAATGCACAATTAAGCAAGTGAGCTTTGTGGCTCGTGTTTGGGGTGAGTATGATTAAGTAATCTCTTATATTTAACACTCATATCACTCTTTTTGATGGAAAGGACTAGAAATCCTAAGAGAAAGGCATAAATAACCATCTCACCACTAAAGCTCACCAATCATGAATAACATCTGTGTGCTTCGGCATAGCAAAATTGTGATGTCTAAGCTTACATAATTGGGTATTTCTTTTCTCTCTCTTATATGTCTATGCATGCTATGCTCAAAAAGAAAAATATGCAAAGAATGCAAGAGCAAAAAGAATCAAAATGTTTTGAAATATGGTTGTAAGCGTGTTTCTAAGAGATGTGGGAGTTATAAGTAGGGATGGCAATTTAGATCCGACCCGTGGATACCCGGCCCAGTCCGACCCTAATGGGCCGGATTTTACCCGGTCCGATAAAGAATAGGGTCGGGTATGGGTTTTAAAAAAAAAAACCCGAAGCGGGTCCGGGTCGGGTCCGGGTTTTATCAAAAAACCCGAAACCCGACCCGGATAAGACCCGGTTATATATATATATATATATAATTACTAAATTACCCTCACATATATATATATATATATAGTTTAAAACCCTAGATTTTTCTATTCTTCTCCTCATTTCAGCTCCGCCTCTCCCTCTTCATCTCTCATCTCTCTCACACACACGCCTCCATCACTTTCCTCTCCCACTCTCACTCACTCACTCTCCTCTCCTCTGACCACTACAGCCACAACCAAGCCTCACTCACTCTCCTTTCTTCTCACCACGACAGCCCCAACCAAGCCCAGAAAACCCGTACACTAGCGATGGACATTTCGTACTCAACATTTCCTTCACCCTCTAATCGAAACCCCCACTGTTTTTCAGCGAATTCGAAGCCACCAAACCCCCAAACAACTTGTTGTTGAAGAATATGTGTTGAACTGTTGTACTGTCTCTGCAATTCGACCGAGAAAAGAAGCTGAGAAAATGGGTTGGTTTGTTAGATCTTGGATCCGTTTGGGTGGCAAGAAAATAGCCGAGAAAATGTTGAAATTATTTTTATTTAAACATGTATATTCAATGATTTCTGTGTTTGTGATTTTGGGATTTTTGTGTTTGTGATTTTAGGTTTGTTAATCGTGATTTTCTGGCTCTGTTTGGTTACCGATTAAGTGTGAGAAAAAAGAGGAATAGTTAGTTTTGATAGATTGCATTTTCAGGAGGAAAAAAGAGGAAAGTGTGATTAGATTTTCGTTAGACTCTATTTAGGCTTCAATTCTCTTCTTCTTCTTTTCATTTTTTTTTTTTTTTGGGTTGGGCCCAAATCTGGTTGGCCTAAACGGGGCCCGGCGGCGGCGGGTTCGGGCCCCGAAAAAAAATCCGTTTAGTAAACGGACTGGGTCCGAGCTGCGGGCTAAGACCCGTGGGTCGGGTCCGGGTATGGAAAAACCCGACCCGAACCCGACCCGTTGCCATCCCTAGTTATAGGATGTACCTCGAAGGTGATAGTCTCCATTAAGTAGTTATGATTGTGTGTGAGTGTATTTGATTTTCTCATATCTTAAATTGTCATAATATGAGACACTTATGCACTCTTGCTATATTTTCACACACAACTCGCAAATTCTTTGCTACTTTTGATACATGTGCAGGTATTGTGATTTGGCTATCACAAGGAATACGTGTGTTATTATATGCTCACTAAACTGTCTTAACTTGTTTTTAAAATATAAAATTGCTTAGACTTGTTTAGTGTGTGTGTGTGTGTGTGTTTTTTGGATCTATGAATGCTTTGCATATATGTTGAGAGATGTTTTGAGAGCTTAATATGTTGATTGGATCTATGGTTGAGTAGCTTGAGTGTTGCATTCATCTCTATGTGTTTTTCCCTTCTTTGAAAAACTCTTTTTTTTAAAGCTCGACATCTTCTCGACAATTCCCTTCTATCGAGCACTTCTTTCTTCTTTTCTCAACAGATCTTAACAAAATCTCGATCCATCGAGCTTTCTAGGTTTCTTCTCGATAGAATCTCGACAGCATCTTTGATCCATCGAGCAAAATTTCTGAGCTCTCTGTCTGACCGATAGATTCTCGACAGATTCTTGATCCATCGAGTTGTTTTTGCCGTGGATAGATCCTCAATAGCACCTCAACAGATTCACTTCTATCAAGATTTAGTGCTCAATAGATCTTCGACAGATACTTCGATCCATCTAGCTGCGATTTCCTTATATAGTCTGAGTGCAAATCTGTTCTCATTTTTTCTCTTCTCTCTCTCTCGATAGATTTTCTTCTCTTTTGCCCATATCTCTCTTCCTTACTCAAATCTCACTACCCAATACATTTTCGACCTTTATCAAGTTCAGATCACTTGGTAAGCTTCCTTAATCCCTTCATTTTCATGCATTCATGCATTTTTGACCTAGGTTTTTTGGGGGTTTTTGGGTTTTTTTGGGGGGTTTTTGAGATTTTTGTGAAATTGTTGGGTTGGGTGTTTTTAATTTGATGTTATATGCTCATGCATTGCATTCTCATTGCATTTTAACAATGTTTCATGCATTTAGATGTGTGTTTGATTATTGTTGAATGTGTGCTGGTAGGTTTGGATTGGGTTTTTACCCATGATGCAATTTAAATTTTGCACGCCACATGTTCATGCATACGTCTTTCCTTTCTTTTCTGTCTCTTTATTTTTAGTTGTGATTGTGTTTTGTCTATCTGTTTCTCTCTCTCCCTCTCTCTCTCGAATAGACTGCACTATGGCACCTAAAGCGTGTAAGTCCACTCTGGCTTGGAATCCTTTTGGTTTCGAGTCTTTTTCTTCTGATCCTATCCCTCCCTCTTCACGTTCGGTTTTGTGGTGGGAAGGCCCAAAAGGACTTCTTGGAGAACTTTCAGAAACATGGCGTTCATCCGGAGCGCCATGTTATCTAGTCTGATTTTGTCGACATTCCTCTCCCCGCTGTCATTTGGACTCGAGGCCGAGAATCTCTATGTGAGAAACCCTTGAGGTGTCTCATCGTGTTTATATAGGAGTTTTACTCCAATATACACAATATTGATACTTTTGTACCTCGGTTTGCCACGACATTTCAAGGTACACGTATCGTAGTTACCTCGGATCTTATATTCGAGGTATTACATGTTACGCGGGTAGTGCATCCTGACTACCCCGACTGTGAGCGTCTTAGGACTATGTCCAAAGACGAGCTTCTATCTCACTTTTGTGAGACACCTTCCATATGGGGTGGGAAGCAAAACACTCCATGCTCGGGCTTTGCAAAAGGTATGAGATTCCTTAACATGGTGATGACATTTACTCTTACTCCATTGTCTCACTATAACTCTATCACTAAGCCTCATGCTCGTTTTCTTTTATCTCTTCTTAAGGACCTCTCTATTAACTTCCCCTCTTACTTCATCACTTCTATCCTCAATGTTTATTAGGATACGACGACCCGTGATAAGCTTATCTTTCCTTCAGCTATCATGCAGATCCTTCGCCACTTCTCCATCCCCACTCCTGATTCTCCTTATTTCACCACCATGGGTGTCATCAGTGTTGGTTCTGTTCTGCGGAGCGAGGCCCAACTTCGACCGAAGCGACCACGAACAAAGATGACCGATCATGCAGCTCCTTCTTCGGCTCCTTCCATCTCTGCTCCTTCTTCTTCAGTAGCTAGTGTGACCTTGGAGGTCATCATGGCACAGGTTCAGTGCATGGATGCTCACCTTGACTCTCTCACTGATGAGATGTGTCAGGTGAACACCTGTGTCGGTTGTATAACACAACGACAGGCTCGCCTTGGTGGTTTCGCTCCCTCTCCATCTCCTTCTCCAGAGGCTTCGGCAGATGAGGATGGTGATGATGAGAATGAGGATGCTAGCTCTTCCAGTGATGATGAGATGACGACCTTTTCAGTGACTTGCCCTTTGTCATTCGTGACAAAAGGGGAAGTAGTTTTGGATAAGAGTAGTCTTGTAGTTAGGGAGAGAGTTAGCATAGGATATATGATATTTTTGTTAGGGGGAGTGTGTATACTTTTTGAGGGATGTAGTGAGGTTCTTATATACTTTTCTTTTCTTTCTTTTACATCTTGTACACTGGTCTTGTGACCATTTATTGACATACATTATACTTATCTTTTCATATATATTATGATGTATGTTTTTCTTCACCTATCTCTCGATGTGTTGTTTCTTTTCTCTCTTTATACACATGTTTCTTTATGTATGTAATCTTTATTTCTGTTTCACACATGATGCCTTGATGAGTTTTGTTTAAGTATTTCAGAAAGACAGGTTGTGAAAATCTACCATGCCATGAACTCTCTTCTTGCAAAGTTTTTCAAGAGTTTATGTTAGTGTTAGATTTATTTTGTAAGTCAACAAGTGGTTATGAGTTTAGTGATTTAAGACTTCTCTCATGATTCATTTGTTTGTTGTAGTTTTGTCACGGATTGCCAAAGGGGGAGATTGTTAGGGACATATTTATTTAATTGGCTAATCCTTTGACAAAAGGCACTTTACTTGTAATTAGGTAGATCTAGGACGGGTTTAGTACTTCAAGAAATAAGTGTTCATGTTTAGTATTGAAACCATACAAATCTGACCAAGAAACAAGTGAAGAATGTGTTGCTCATTAAAACTCGACAAAAGTCTCGACAAAATCCTTTCTATCAAGAATTATTGCTGAAGCTCGACAAAAACTCGACACAAGCTGTATTTGTCGAGAATTATGAAATCAGAAATTCTAGATCTGATTACACGCATATCCTTGAGTATTTGTGTAGGGTTTATTTTCTCACAACCCTCAACATATATAAGGATTATTTTAAGGGCCATTACAAGGTGGTTGCAATTGTTGTTACATTCATTGTGTGACCGGAGACAAAATTGCCTTAGTTCATCATATTCTTTGTAGAAGCTATTGCGTCTTTACGTCAAGGGTTTTGTAATCAAGGAGCTTCCTGATCTTCATTGTTGATAAATTGAAGAACTTTGCAGCCAATAATCCTTCTCAAGTTGGTGTGTTATTCATGTACTAAGTTCCGTGCATCATTGGTTAATCACGTACTGGGATTCGTGCATTGAATGGAGAAATTGCCGCTGTAATACAAGTCCAATTGGGTATTGGGGTAAAGGTTCAACTGTAAGTTGGTGTGTTAGTCATGTACTAGGTTCCGTGCATCATTGGTTAGTTACGTACTGGAATTCGTGCATTGAACGGAGAGATTGCCGCTACAATATAAGTCCAATTGGATATTGGGATAAGGGTTCAACTGTAGGTTGATATTAGGTACTCAGATTCCTTTTACTTGTAACCGCTTGTTATTGATAATAGTGGATTCTTGGGAATGGTGACCTTAAATTCACTCGGTGGGGTTTTGCTTTTTTGATTTTTCCCATTCGTAAAAAATCTATGTCAAACTTATTTTCCGCTGCATTTATCTTAGTTGGTGATTTGTTTGTGCTACCACACTATTGCATGTTAAATTGACTTAATTAATTAACTTGAGTAATTAATTAATTAATTTGCCATATGGGTCAATCTATTTTTGGCTTATCAGAGTGCTTGTATGTTTACTATATTTAAACAACCAGTCAACCAATATGATTTTATCTTCAAATTAAAATCTAACTATTCTTTTTGGTGACCAACTAAATTTAATCTTGGATTATCCTTAAGCCTGCATGCCTATGATACGATCATGGATCAACCAATCATATTCAGGCATTAATAAAACAATGATCCTTGCAGTGTTTTAAACACAAAAGACCAAATTATTCTTGCAAGATCTTATGAATATTATAGGGCTTTAGAAACTATTTGGAACAATACTATTTTGTCAAATATTTTACAAAACAGTATTATTTAAAAAAAAATTAAAAAAAAAAAAAAAACCTATATTTGCTAGACGGCAATGTCATGCAATACGTAATCAAGGTTCAAACTCATGTATTTCTCAAAAGAAAAGGTTCAAACTCATGTATGCACATTTATGCCACTTTGGTCCTAAACCTCTCAAGTTAACATTAATTAAGGTTTTTATGTTATACATGTGAGACAACTGTCAAATCAAAAATTAAGATCGTAATCAGCACTCTCTTGTTTTGGTAGATATAATACCAATTGGAAAATTAAGGGTATGTTTGGTAACTGTTTTTTTTTTTTCCCTTTATTTTTAGTTTTAAAAACATTTTTCTATTTTTGAGACTAAAAAACTTGTTTGGCAACCCAAAATGAACAAAAAACAAAAACTATTCTCAAAACTCAATTTGTGAAGAAAACTGAAAACATGCAAAATGCTATTTTCAGTTTCTAGTTTTCAAAAGTCAATGAAAACACGTATTTAATTTATTTAATAAGTTAGCATAAGAATTCAAATACTAGTAGCAAAATATTTTAGTATTTTCCTTTTTTATTTTATTTTATAATTTCAACTATCCAAACATGTTTTTTATTTCAAAAATACAAGGAAATTGTTTTTTCTTTATAATCCCAAAAACAAATTTTTGAAAATAGAAAATATAAACTATTACCGAACATAATTTAAGAATTTTTTTGGTTGTCTACGTGTCACACCATGCATTAATTTAATAACGTTATTCTAGAACAAATAGGCTGATTGGTACTAAGGAATGTCGCTTTGCAGTATGACAAAGGGTGTGCCCCCTTCGCCCCTTATCAAATAAAATAATATATGTTACAAGTAGCAAGTAGGCGGTAGCGTCTGTATATCCGACCCACTATCCCTTTGAGACCGGCATTTCATTTTTTTTATTTTTTGAGAAACGACCGGCATTTCATTTGGTTGACTTAATTGGATCGAAGTTGCTGCGAATGTGTAGTATGAACTCAAATCAACACACATGCAGGTGGTGTTTTTGCACTAGGTTGCTCATATTTAGCTTTTAGTTTTGGCCACAAAATTATATACCGAATAAATAAAATGACAAAGATTAAAGCATCCGTATTGAATTTTTCAATAAACAATTGCCCAAATGCCCAATTTATGTTTCATAATATATAATTAAACTATGAAGAGTATATAATTACTTCATGCTTGTAATTAATAGAAAATAAAATGGTTTTAAGCAAACTGACCGCCATCTCTCTCTTGTAAAATCAAACATTTAGCATTATGTAAGACTAAACTGTAAACACTAGCTCTAACAATCAGGACAGTCTATATCTTTTAGCAAAGATGATCAAGTGACTTAAATCTTTCTTCCTTACCTCTTTTAGACCAAAACAATATATATATTTAAAGTTATTGCAAAGATCAATATCTATGTCACCAATCTAATGTTTAAATTTTAAGTTTTTTTAATCTAAAATTATGCATTAAAAATAAGTTTATTAATAAAATAATAAATAATATCCGATTTGAATGAAATTTGATGTATATGTTAAGAACATAAAGAACATGTAATAATCCAACGGTTAGGTTTTCAAAACTCACATCCAATAACAAGATATAGAAGGAGTTTAAAAAATTTCTCTTCAAACTAATTTGGAGAGAGACCTTATTCTTCTCACTAAGAAATTCATTCCTTGCTATCACTATCATTATCACCATCCAAACTCAATTGCATAAGAAAATTGACAAAATTTAGCTATAAAATTGGTTGTAACTTAATACTATAACCTTACTCAACAAAATAAATATAACTGCATATTTTGAAAATCTAACCACTGAATTGCATGTTCTTTATGTTTTTAATACACATGTCAAATTTTGTGTCAATTGGATATTATTTACTCTATGATCTATAAGTGTATATTTTATACATAATTTTGAACTATAAAAACTTGCAATTTAAACAATTTATTGATGACATAGCTATTGATCTTTAATTTTAGAAAATTTGCAAGTATGTAGGATATAAGAAGAAGATGTAATCCAATGGTAGGTTTGTCAAAATTCACTTCCAATAAAAAGATATTAAGTAAAGTTATAGCTTAAGGCTACAACCAATTTTGTAGTTTAAGACTACAACTAATTTTGTAGCTAAACTTTGTCCTAATAAAATATTCTTCCATACCTCATTAAATATCATTCTCAAAGGAGGGAAATACTTATCATTGAGGAGACTCATTCCCCTTTTAGTTGGTTAATAAGGGCATGTTTAGATTGAGGGGAGAGGGAGGTAGAATAGAGGGAAGTAGAGTAGAGTTGGCTAAAAATAGGTTAATTTTAGGCCAATTTTACTCTACTCCCCCTCAATCCAAATGGACTATAAGGTAATTTGAACAACTCATTGTTGTGCACAGGTGGACACATCCTCTCTCTTCAGAACATTTCAAGTCTACCTTTTTATGTCATCCAAATTCTAACTTATCACTTGAGACATTGTTGTGTTTCATCTTATCGTTGGAAGTATAATAGTTTGAATAATTTGTCTCATCCTATTGAATGCCCTTTTTTTTTTTCTCTTCTCATTGTTGGACTTAAGTTAATTTGATATTTGCCTTACTGTTGAACACAAATCAAAGTTCATTTATCACATGTGTTTCGCTTATCAGATTTTGGGTTTGGTTTCTCTTGTAGACTAAAGAAGTGCACCAATAGCATCGGTATTCTTTGAACCAATGTTGAATTTTGAGTTAGACTCCCAAAAACAAATCCAGGTATAGCAAGACCAACCCTTTAATGGCTAATAGGTGGCCACGCACAACAAAGACCCTAACAATAAAATTTAAAAAAAAAAGAAAAAAAGAAAAAAAAAAACCTGCATAGAAGAGTTAATCAATCATCGGAGAAAGCAACCAAGCAATTTTGTTATTCTATACCCAACACATTGGCAAGGCAACATCTCCCATGCATGGTCAATAATGTCCCAAATCCCAATAGTTTGGAATAACTTTTTGTTAAATATAAGAATATGTCAAGGCCATGCTAACGGGTGTCATTAGAGCAATGGTTAACAATCTATTCTAGGAAAGTTTTATTATCACTTTTATGGAAAATAGGAAAAATTGTCAAAACATTAATTGCTTTTTTTCTTTTCCTACTAAAACTTCTTTAAATGAATTATTAACCATTACTCTAAGGGCATCTGTTAGCATTTCCTATATGTTAACAGGAAAGAGAGAGAGGGCTTAGACTCATCTCTTTCTTATGGGAAAGAAACCCAGGCATAAAGAAAAGAGATGGTTAAAGCTCTATCCCAAATACAATGAACAACTCATTGAGCCAAATTGTGTGCCAGAAATTTAATGTTTATGTTTACAAAAATAAAGTCCCAGCAAATAAGGAAACTCAAAGACAACTTAATAATATGAAGGAAGGGAGACAACAAATTTGGAGGAAAGGGGCAAAGCCGTAAGGCCTTAATCATACTTTTAGAATCACCTTCAAACACTACAAAGCAAAGCTTGCGATGAATTGCAAGCTTCAAGGTTAAGATAGTTGCCTGAACTTCACATTGCTACATCAAAGTTTATCTTTACCCAGTTTGGAGGAGGAGGAAGCCATTTGGTAGCCACGGGAGACTTTAAAGCAGACAATGCAACAATGTGATCAAAATAGGCTTTGTTTATTTTTCAGTAGCCTTCTTTGGTACAAGGATGTGACATACAAAAGTAGTTTGATTTTGAATCCTCCACATATTATCAAAGAGTACAGTAGTAAACAAGGTAAACTTATTGCATTCTTCCTTTGGGACCTTCAGATTTTGAGGGGAAAATAATGCATTTCATAAGATCACTTGGTAAAAAGGACCCATTGATGTTCCAAACTGTGAGAGACCAGGTAGTGAATGGTGATTATGAAGGCACAAAGGATAAGAAGGTGCTCTAAGATTTTGAGGGTTGATTGCAAAGAACACAGTTTAGGTCCATTTTGGACCATCTCCTATTCAACGCTACTTTGCTGGGGAGAACATCCCAAGTAATTTTCCAAAACAAGAGTTCGAGTCTCACATGTATTTTGATTTTCTATAAGTTTTTCCGATCTTGTTAAAATAAAGGACTAGGGTTTTTGAACTTGTATGTTTGATCCCAGAGGTAGGCGGATTTCAAGTATCCTCCCTAATGTTGGTATCAGAAACTGAAAGAACTTGATAGTAAGCACATTTCTTCACTAGGGTTAGTTTTCTAGATACCTTTCCAAAGCAATGAACTTTGGAAAGTTTTTTCCTTACAAGTATTTTGCTATAAAAGAATATTGACGTAAACTTTGTCTTGATTTGAGGCTTTGGACCAGCCCAACTTAACCAAAAGTGCCATGTTTGAATCCTCCATTTTCCTAATTCCAAAACCACCACAATCTTTTGGTTTGCATATATTTGCCTAGGACGTTGGGCTATAGGAATTTGAATTTGCGGCTTTTCTGGAAGTGAAATTCCTAGAGTAATAAAATTTGGAAAGTATTACTGATTTGGAAAGTAAAAATGTGAATCCATGTATGAGGGGATTGCTGCAAGAAGAGATTTCAGAAGGGTCAGCCTACTTGCCTGTTAGGGCTTGTTTGGTTTAAAGAAAAAAGTTGTGTTTTCTGTATTCATTTTTTAGTATTTTGTGGGATCCACCACAAAAATTTGGTTTGGTTTGCAAATTTGTACTCAATTTTCATTTTTAGTATCAAAAAAATTGCGTTTGAATACAGAAAATGAAAACAACTTTTGAGCCTTTTCATTTTTAGTGAAAATGGATAAATAACATTCTAGTAAAAAGACCAACTTTATGAGGCCCACCAACAATGACTTGTCTCCTCAATATAACAGACACACTCTCTCTCTCTCACTCTTCAGCGAAATTTGATTGGACCCATGGCTGATGGTCACTGCTAGTAGCCTATTTCTGAGGTTGCTGCTTGCTTTTGGGGCTTTGTTTGTGGGTTATGTTTTGCTGAGTTTCTCTTTTTCTCTCTCTCTCTCTCTCCTTTTTCTTCTTGTGTTGAGATTTGATGGAATTTGTTTGTATTGATGGGTTTTCTGGTGGAGATATGGGCTGTGTTTGGTTTTTTCTGGTGGGATTATGGCTTGCGAAGTGGAGATCTAGGCTAGGTATTGGATTATGACGGTGGTTCTGGTGGGTTTTGGTTTTGGTTTATTTTTGAAGTTGTGTCAACGGTTTTTAGCAGGTGACAGTGACAAATGGTTTTGTTAGAAAATAAAGGGATTTGAGAAAAACAAACACTAGTCCAAAAATGGTGCCAAATAGAAAATGAGCTGGAAACAAAAAAATGAATATAGGATTTGAGAAGAGAAAATGAGTATAAAAAATGAAAATTAAAAATGAATACAAACCCATAAGTAACCAAACAGGTCCTTAACTTTCCAAGCCTAGGCTCTTGTAGAGAAATTTTTAAAACCTCAGTGAATATTATTTTCTTGTTTCTATTGTTAATTAGGAGAAACCAAGGCAATTTAGGGAGGGAGTGGATTGTTGTTGTAAAGGTTGACATGGCGTGGGAAATGGGTTGACATCTCTTGTTTATCTTTGAAACCATTTAGGTCTCCTTTATTTCCTGCTCTAGAGAGTAGTTAAGACAAGAAATCAATGCCTATAATGATTTAGGACCACAACAAAAGTACAAAACCCTCCATTCCATTTTGTCAAAAGTTTGCCCTATCAATTTTATTCCCCATATAACAATTTTGTCCCTTTTTGTTTCATTCATGGAATTACACACACTAACCGCGTTTATACAAAATACGCAACCGCGTGGTTTGTTGGTTGATGACGTCCTAATTTGATGAAAAATTTCGAGAACTTGATATTTCATAGTGGAAACCTCATGGTGCAATTAGTAATTACAATTGCACTAGGGGGTGCCTTTATCAAATTAGAATCTATAAATAGCGCCGGCTCCAACCGTAACTTACACAAACTTTCTAAGCCATCAAGCTCCTTCAACTCTCTCATTCTTGCTCTTCTGCACTTTCCTATAAAAACATTACTACCCTCTTCTTTCTCATCATTCTATTCAGTTTTTTTTCTCTTTATTGCTCTGCTTGTCCCCTGCTTCTTTGCACATTACCAACCTCTTCTTTCTCATCATCCTTCAACTCTCATTCTTGCTCTTCTGCACTTTCCTATAAAAACATTACAAACCTCTTCTTTCTTATCATTCTATTCAGCTCCTTCTCTTTATTGCTCTGCTTGTCCCCTCTGCTTCTTTGTAGATTACCAACCTATTCTTTCTCGTTATCCACCAACTCTCATTCTTTCCCTTCTGCACTATCCTATAAAAAAATTTCCAACCTCTTCTTTCTTATCATTCTATTCAGCTTCATCTTCCTCTTCAGTAATTGAAGTTCCTGTTCTTTTGGCTTTCTTGCTCTGCTTGTCCCCTCTGCTTCTTTGTAGATTACCAACCTCTTCCTTCTGGTCATCCTTCAACTCTCAGTCTTTCTCTTCTGCACTTTCCTATAAAAACATTACCAACCTCTTCTTTCTTATCATTTTATTCAGCTTCTTCTTCCTCTTCAGTAATCGAAGTTCCTGTTCTTTTGGCTTTCTTGCTCTGCTTGTCCCCTGCTTCTTTGTAGATTACCAACCTCTTCTTTCTCGTCATCCTTCAACTCTCATTCTTTCTCTTCTGCACTTTCCTATAAAAACATTACCAACCTCTTCTTTCTTATTATTTTATTCAGCTTCTTCTTCCTCTTCAGTAATCGAAGTTCCTGTTCTTTTGGCTTTCTTGCTCTGCTTGTCCCCTGCTTCTTTGTAGATTACCAACCTCTTCTTTCTCGTCATCCTTCAACTCTCATTCTTTCTCTTCTGCACTTTCCTATAAAAACATTACCAACCTCTTCTTTCTTATCACTCTATTCAGCTTCTTTCTCTTCAGTAATTGAAGTTCCTGTTCTTTTGGCTTTCTTGCTCTGCTTGTCCCCTCTGCTTCTTTGTAGATTACCATCTACTTTTACTTCTATGGCTTCTGCTTGTTTCAAAACCACAAGCCTCCCCCCCAAGAGAGGTCAGATCAAAGCTCAGATTTTTAGGAGCTTTGTTAAAACTGTTGTCTTTGTGGCCTTAAAGGTAGTAGAAGCAGTGAGAAGTATCACGATCATAAGAGGTGGAAGTTAAAAGTGGAAGAAAACTCTGCCACTTCAATGCCACTGCTACTACTTTGATGAAATTATGTTGTTTTTAGATTCAGAATGAAGTCTTTGTCTTTATGTATTTAGATAGCCTTTTCTGTGGGGAAATGTTATATTACTACCAATTTACTACTGAAAAACAAATTATAAATTAATGTGACAGTGATTTCACTCAGTTCGACATTAACAATATAATAAACTAGACGCCAACCCATCCAATGCACAAAATAGTTAAAAACAATTATACATATGTTTATCGCAACTACAAATTTTGACATTGATTAGCAAAAATCATGTTTTATTTTGCTCTGAACTTGTGTGTAAAGAGAAAAGAGGCTAACAAACTTCAAGTTATAATCCCATTATTTTCAACCCCAAGACATCACCACTCCAATTTAAGTTTTGGTTCTCGATTTAAATCAGAAAAGCTAATTTATTCATATTCATCTAACATTGTTATCTAATAAGCATAGTTTTATCTCTTTTGAAGTCAGTAAAATGTATGAGTATAATATTTCTTACTAAATACATTGCTCATCTGAGTGTACATATAATAATATCTACAAAATTAGAAGATTATGATATCCCACCATGCAGAAGTAATTAACCACATCACTATAATATGTTTAGGCAAAAAAATAAGTATGATTCATACTTTGTCTAGGGTGAGAAGAGCACCAAAGACTAGATATGTTTAGGCATTTTAATCACCTCAATGATTCAATAAATTACTACCCAAACAAATATGCTATTTACTAAGCAAATTAGATCCACTCCAATTTGAAGTATGTAAAAGCAACCAGACAATGTGATCAATGCTGCCCAGTTATTTCAGCATTCAGAATATGATCAGGTGTATGATACCGAAGTTGGTTCAGACAATGGAGAAATAGCATCACTTCATTGTTTACTGAAGTCATGTTTGTTTTCACTCAGCCATTTTTAATTCCAAATTCATGGACCAAAACCGGCTAAGAATATTAACATGTGAATTCAGGGGGCTTCACCCTTTACATCAATTTTTTTTTTTTTTTTTTTTTTTTGATAAGTAAAATTCGGAGGGAGAAACCCTTTACATCAATTATCAGCTGGCATGATTGGAACATTAATCATTCCTTTGACAAGTAATGGTGTGAATAACCCATAAATATTTCTCTCTATTGGAGAGTAAGTTGTGTGTGTGTGGCACCTGGTTAATTAAATCAGAATTAAGAGGATCCACTTCAAATCTTTCAAACATGTTATCACTACTTTGACCTAACTCCTCCAGAAAAAGCTGAATGTTACCAAAGGGAGTCACAAACCTTCTCACTCATGCCACTGGTGCCAAGTCAGGCTTTCCCACAATTTGACCAATCTGATTTAAACCACATATCCAAGATATATATATATATATATATATATATATATAAACTGTAAATTTCTCCAAAACTGTTATTATAATAGTCACCACAAACCAAAACCCCAATTGGATAATACACAGAGATGGAAAAGCAAATAACAAAAGTATAATCTTCAGGAAAAAAGAAAAAAAGAAAAATACCACCCAAATGAATTAAAGCTTTCCACTTTCCCAGTCCATGGTTCAAGTTATAAATTCAATAATAAAAACCCATTAAGCACTTTAAGATATTTCATCAACAGGACGTAAAATCCTAAGCAACAAAATCCTAAGCTTTCTGTTTTTGGAAACATTTTCTCGGAAATTGAAAAAGCTAAAGCTATCATTACTTTTTCAATTCTTGAGAAATTTTTTTCCAAAAATGGAAATTAATGTGTGCCCTTAGGGCACACATTAGTAAAATCCATAACAAAGCCAATTCTTGTTCTCTTGAAGCCCAAATGTTACAGGGCTTTCTACATTTCATTTTACTAAACAGATTATAGTATTTCTATGGAATATAAGATTAGTAGGCACTCTTGTCCTAAATGATGAATGATGAGGGTCTTACAAATCTGCAATTTTATTGATACAAGTAGTATTTATCTTTGTGTCCTTGTGTGCCAGAATTTGCACGCACACATACAAGAAGAGTACAATTATACCAAGCATAAAATCGTAAAAATAAATACTCCATTAATAATAGTAATGTAAAAGAGATCTTGGTTTGGGTTGGTTGGAAACATTGATACATACCTATATTACTTTTGCCTACGAGCAATGTAATTGGCCAATGCAACCAACGGCACCGTTTTCTGCGTATCAAACCCAGAAAGCTGATCCAGAGCTAGCTTGTTCAATTTCTCCGCAAACTCCCTCGACTTTTCAACACCCATTAGCCTTGGATACGTAACTTTCCCATCCACCAAGTCCTTCCCTGTCGGTTTTCCCAATTCCTGCGACGATTTTGTCACATCAAGAATGTCATCCACTACCTGAAAACCCCACCCAACATACCTCGCGAAACTCCTAATTTTCTCAACCTCTTCATCGGACCCACCTCCCAACATAGCTCCAAGAACCACTGTTCCTTCCAGCATTGCTGCGGTCTTATGCAGATGAAAGTACTCCAAATACTCCAACGTCACGTTAGACTCTCTCTGAGAACTTATATCAAACACTTGGCCTGCAACAGCTCCTTGAGCTCCAATGCACCTCGCTAACTCCCCAATGCCACGAACTATTCTCGCTGGGGGCACGGCTGTTGGTGTGTACAAGGCAATGTGCTAGAAAGCTAAGGCTAAGAGGCCATCGGCGGCGAGAATGGCGACGGCTTCGCCGAATGCCTTGTGGGTGGTGGGCTTTCTACGGCGGAGATGAGCGTTGTCCATGCAAGGGAGATCGTCTTGGATGAGAGCCGCGTCGTGGATCATCTCGCTGGCGCAAGCGGCGGGCATGGCCATGGATTCAGTGCCGCCGACGAGCTCGCAGGAAGCGATGCAGAAGAGTGGGCAGACTCGCTTGCCGCCGGGAAGGAGGGAATAGCGCATGGCCTCGTGGAGCTCGCGGGGTTCTTTGTCTTTGAGTGAAATGGCGGCGTCCAGAGCTTCGTTGATGGATTTGATTTTCTGGGTCATGTAGGTTTCGAGACTGAAGGCTGGTTTTGACTGTGATTCTTGTTGTTTTTTGAGAGTGTCGGCAGAGTCAAAGAGAGATGAGAAGGGTTGAGATTTGGATTTAGATCTGGAACAAGTTTTGACCCAAGTATGAACAACATTCTTAAAGCTCATCTTTCTCATGCTTTGAACTTTGAACTTTGAAGCAATTCCTTGCACAAAGGCTTATTTCTTTCTGTGTTTATTGATCTCTGTTTCTATGTTCCTGTATCTTCTTCTACTTCTTTTTCTTTTTGTTGTAATGAGATAGGCCCTAGACTCCATTGATGCGTAGTACCTCTCTGGCTTGCTGAAAGTCAGGTTAAAAAATTATTATTTTCATTGATTGTACAAACATATATATATATATATATATATATATATAAAAAGAAAGAAGAGGACAACTGGACAAGATCCATGAGTCTATTAACTATCTGTCCCTTTTCTTTTAGTTGTTCATTTTAAAATTTTTTTTATAGGATTTTAATTGTTCTCTTATTTCTCAAACAGGCCAAAGATTTTTAATTTTTTGTGTTGTCTACGGTATTCTAATTTACACAAATATACTTAATAAATATTTTTAAAAAAATTATAAATATACATACAAAAGATATATTCATTATAAATTTGAAATATATTTAATTACTAATTAATTTAATAATTATTTATATAATAATATTTAACAAAACTAACTAAATAAATCAAAGCAATCTGTATTTATAACATACGCATTCAAATTAATTAAATTTAAAAATAATAATACATAATATATAAACCAAAATAATAATTTATTATATTATATTCATCATCTAACTTAATGTTGTCATAATATTCATCATTTTGTAAAATTATTTATTCATTAATATTTTCTTTATCATCATCAACACTTACTATATCTTCTTATTCTTTTATTTTAATAATTATTTTTGGCATTCTAACTTTTTAGACTTATGACAAGAATAATATAGGTTTTTATCAACAACAAAATTTACAACTAAGATGGCCAGTCTGACTTGCTCCCTTAGAACAAAATCAAAACAGGGAGGACAGCAAGCTAGATCAAAAGAGCCTACAAAATTGTTCTTCAAATACTTTGGCTAGTATATGGTTTCCCCCCTCCACGTGAATACAGGCTAGTATTGAGAATCCCGACAATATCAAGGCGACTAGCATTTACAGAGCAATGCTTTAGAAGCTGCGTGGGATTTGAGTATTTGACTAGCTGCACTTAGCTTACCTACCTGTTATAACTTATATTAGGTATGTTGGATAGAAGAAACTTTAAAATAAGGATTTCCCAGATTTGACAAATGATGATTTTGACTTTTGAGAGTCAAATATTATTAATTTGTGTTGACATAGCTTCCTCAAAAAAAAAAATAATAATAATAATAATAATAATAATAAAATAAATAAATAAATACAATTGGGTTGACATTGCTGAAATTGCAGCGAATGCCCAGGTAATGACTTAAATACGGAGAACACGCTATTTTTTTTTGCAAAGTGAATCACTTGTAGCTAGGTCCTTCATATATTTTTTTTTTGAACAGAGGTCCTTCATATTTAGCTTTTACTCTTTTAGGCATAAAATTATAAGATGGTATTGAATAAATAAAAGGACATAAAATTATAAGATGGTATTGAACAAATAAAAGAACAAAAAGATTAAAGCTGCAGTATTCAATATGTTAAAATACAAATACCCAATTTCTATGTTTTTCAATTTGTAACAAATGCACCCATCCGAATAAAGAAAGGAAATACTAATGGACGCTTTTAGAATATTGGTTAACAATCCATTTAAAAAAAGTTTTTATGGTATAGAAAAAAAAAATTATGACAGCTTTTTTCATTTTCCATAAAAGTGATAACAAAACTTTCCTAAAATTGATTATTAATTATTATCCTAAGCATTAATTCTAGTGAAATGCTAACGGATGCTATTAGAGGATTGATTAACAATCCATTTAAAGAAAACTTTTATGACTACCAAGCATCCTTGGTGCAGTGGTCACTCTACAAGTATAAGTGTTTGTGGGGTGTGGAGGGGTAAAGATCGGGGTTCAAGTTTTCAAGAGAGAGCTTTACACATATACACTTACATTAGGCTAGAATAGAAATTTTATCTTATAAAAAAAAAAAAAAAAAAAAAAAAAAAAAAAAACTTTATGGGAAAGAAAAAAAAAATTAATGTTTTGATAATTTTTTTTATTTTCTATAAAAATAGTATAAAAAATTTCTTAAAATAAATTATTAACTAATACTCTAAGCTACTCGTTGACGTAACCCTTAACTCTATCCGTTAAACTGCAATGTTGAGGTTTTTTTTTTTATTTTTTATTTTGGTAAGGAAATGTTGACGTTGTAATTGCCTGAATTTCTATACTCTGTTCGTTGAACTTGAAGATAATAAAATTGACAAGGCAAAAGCGGGCGGCCTAGCCTTTCTTATGCAATTCGAAAGAATGACGGTTTGACTTGACCGTTTAACATCTTTGCTAGTCTTAATTAATAATTAGTTCTTTTAAAACATTTTGTCTTGCCACCTTGAACTAGAGAAACTACACCCTGTTTCGGGTGTATGTTTCTTCTGTCTCACAGCTGGTGGGACCCACCTGGTGGGTCCCACCAGCTGTGAGACAGAAGAAACATACACCCGAAACAGGGTGTAGTTTCTCCTGGAATTGGACTATGAGTCTATTACATTTACAGCCATCAACCACTATGAATTCTATGCTTATAGTAGACCAGAATGGGAAATTTTTGGGTTGTCCCCAGCCGTACTCTAGGCTCTCACATACCTACATTTATCATGTATTTCTGTGGTTAAAATGTAAATAGTGTTGCAATAAGTTATTCTATTTTTTTTTTTTTTTTAAATTGACAACTGCATGCAATTGGTTACTCTTTTGATGACAAAAACAGAAATTAGAAGCAAAGAGTGTGTTTCACATATTTTTAAGGGTAAGTTTGAATTGAGGGAGAAAGAATAGTAGAGTAGAGTTTACTCAAAGTTAGCATATTTTTAGTCAACTCTGCTTTACTTTCTCTCCATTCAATCCAAACAAGTCCTAAATGTTGAAAAATGTTTCTTCCAACCTCAAAATGTCTATGTGATTAAAACAAGGGATGAACCAAGGAATCTTACTCTTGCATCCATAAAACCGTACACCATTTACAAACTTAATTTGTTTCCTACATGGCTACGTACATATATGTGACCTAGTCACTCAATGAGCACTAGTGCAACGACTGAATCACCTGTATAAGTCGTGCACAAGGACCGGATGAATGGGGCGGTGGAAAGCGCGAAGTAAGAACCATTAGGTGGCCTCAATAAGGGGCCATGCACCACCGACGTAGGATTATTGCAATACCAAAATCCCACTTTTACATACGTCTTGTGTGTGTCACATTGCTACCTGAGTCTTTGATTTTGAACATACGTACTCATCCTGATCCAAGACGTTTTTCTTTTCTTTTTTTCAAATAAACTGAAAAGAAAAAAGAAATCAAAGTTAGGAGACAACAATGGTGGTCCCGGAGAAGTAGACACCTCAGTGTTAATTGGACAAAAAAGTGAAGGGGTAAGTAAGTGGTGTGAATACGAGTACTACGTGTAATTAGTCCATTTGTTTGCTCTCCTTAATATTATTTTTATTCTTAACTAGAAAAAGAAAGAAAGAGATAGAAGTACAATCAGATGGTTCTTATCCTATAACATAAGAAAAATTATAGGATTACACGTTTTTGTGCCAGACTTTGTCACAATTCTAACATGTAATGAAGAAAAAAAAAATTCACGTAAAAATAATAGTAAAATAATTATTAAAAAAAAAAAAAAAGGGTGCAGTCAAAGGTGCATGCGTCATAGAATTAGTCACAACATTTGCTAAAAAAAAAAATAGTCACAACAATGTTATAGCAAATTACCAATCAAGCACACCTAAAAGTTTGATAAATGGGATAACCCCATCGAGAAAGCCAAAAATGGCCCTTGATTGCTAATCGGAAAGCAGAAGTAAATAGATAAATACTTGTAAATTCACTAAGTGAGGTGCCACTATCAAAGTTGAGGTCCTATAAATAGCGCAGTCCTCACTCATACCGAAACCGCTCAATACTGCTTTCGCAAGGAGAGCTTCTCAAGCCTCCTGAACTCTGCTTCATTGCAGAATTGAGAGTTCTCAGCTCACACCCCCATACCCTTTCTTAAGAAACTTTACTGCCTGCATCTTCTTTCTTATCATTTTGTACAATAACATCTCCTCCCTCGTCTTCCTCAATTTCTTCTTTCTCTTCTGTAATCAAAACTTGGTTCTTTTTGTTTCTTTACACAACTTCATCTGCTTTTTGACTTATGGAGTCTGATTCCTCCAATACCCAGGAGAAGAAAACAACTAGCTTTCCCCCTCAGAGAGGTCAGGTAAAAGCTCGGGTTTTTGAGAGCTTCGCCAACACCTTTACTTCAATAGTCTCTAAGATGGGAGAAGTAGTGGCAAAGATCAGAGGAGAAGGTGGAAGTGAGGGAAACTCTGCCTCTTCAACCCCACCTCGGAGCTCCTGCAATTCTGATGGGAATTCTGATATCTCCTAGACATGATCATCAAGTGTCTAAACACTAAAGTGACGCACTATCTTCTTTTCAGTTATTTGAATGGAGATAGTATATACTTAGGCAGCCTTTTTCATTTATCATAACTTGGAGAAGGCTGCCCCATATATAGAAGCTATGTAATTCTATTATTTTAGATTCGGGATAAAGCTCCAATCTTCTTGTGTTTTATATATATAGCGGTTAGTGTGGTTTATTAAAGATGTAAGAATATCGACGGGTTGTTGGGTTCGAACCTACAGGACTCATATTTTTGCGAGTTTCTGCTGGGGAATAATCCATCTAACTTTAGTTGTAATGTCTGATTTTGAGTTCTTACGTTATAGAGAGGAGGGAGAGAAGGAAAAAGTAAGAAACCCTCTTCTGTTTGTTGTTTACAGAGTCTTATAGATATATAGAAGATGATGAAATTGTATCTTTGCTTGTAATTTTTATAATTTAGTGGCAATATATTTTATGTTTGCGTTTAGTTTGTGTTTGTCCTAATTTATTTATTCACTTGATGTTAAATGATGCATTTCCTTTAAATATTGGATAATTCTTGTCTTTTTAGTATATGTGGCTTTTAGTTGATAAACTTTCCAGGCAATATATAATCTTTATAAATTATAATAGTCTCTAATGTTTTACTTTGGTTTTTCCTTCCTCAATTGATTGGCCATTATTTTGCAAATAATAAGAAATAGAAAAAGATAAAATGGCATAAACTTTTTGAAAATACTATGTTTAGGGCAGCCTTTCAAAGTAGTGGCCCATTTTTGGTTCGATTAACTTGATCCTAAACATTCTTGGCTTGTGAATTAATCCATGGCATTTGGAAGTGGGAAAAACCGAAAAAGTACAAGAAGATTTTGAGACTGTTTGTGCTGAATCTGAAAATGGCTTTATTTTGGTTCATAGGTGCAGTTTTAGGTCCACAAGAAATTAAATAAAACACACTACTCCAATCACTTCCTTGGAATCATTCCCAAAATAATTTCATGAAGAACAAAAAAAAAAAAAGAAACCTGGTGGACCTTTCCTAGGTGGTGCTATGTCGATCCTAGTTTGATGCTAGGATTTAGACTAGTAAAAAAATCATATTAACAATGCATTTTATTAAGAACAACATATTAAAAAGACTTACTTTTATGTGCGAACTGAATAATTGAACCAAACTACAAGATCCGGGTATCTTACTCTCAAGATAATGGCCGCCTGAGTGAGGAATTTCCCACAGAAAACCTTGATCATATATTCATATGTGTGTTTGGGTCACTCGCACTTTGTTGACGGGTATAATGATATATATCACGGCACCACATGAGAAAAGCACACTTATTTTCTTTTTAAGGGTCCGTTTGGGTACAACTTATTTTATTAAAAATTGAAAACTGAAATATTATAATAAAATAATTTTTAAATATATAAATAGTACATTTTTAATATTTTTTTTCTAAATAAAATAGTTGTAGGTCAGGTGAACCTTGGCCAAAATGGCCCATTAGCATGTTTTTTTTGAACTATTTAGCAACAGAGCACTGTTTCGGAACTATATAGCAATATACCACTTTTTCTGGTACTCGAGCTTGGTGAGCTCGAGTACCATGTTTTTTACTGGTCAAACATCTTCTCAAAAAAAAAAAACGCCGCTATAGGGCCCGAAAACGTCACTATAGGGCTTAAAAACGCCACTATAGAGCCCCTTGAACCTGTTATGGGGACTTATAAAAAATTTTGCAGTAAAACGCCGCTATAGGGCCCGAAAAACGTCACTATAGGGCCCCTTAACCTGGTATGGGGGCTTAAAAACGCCGCTATAGGGCCCGAAAACGTCACTATAAGGCTTAAAAACGCCACTATAGGTCTCCTTGAATATGGGCGACAGTGGATTAAAAAAACATGGTACTCGAGCTCACCAAGCTCGAGTACTAGAAAAAGTGGTATATTACTATATAGTTCCGAAACAGTGCTCTGTTGCTAAATAGTTCAAAAAAACATGCTAATGGGCCATTTTGGCCGGTGAACCTTACCTAAACAGTGCACAATGTCCCTATACAGGGCAAAAATGGCCCATTACCATCAATTTTCAAAATAATTTGCCCAGAAACACTGTTTCCAAACTATATAGCAATATACCACTTTTTTAGGTACTCGAGCTTGCCAAGCTCGAGTACCATGTTTTTTTAATCCACTATCGCCCCATATTCAAGGAGCCCTATAGTGGCGTTTTTAAGCCCTATAGTGACGTTTTCGGGCCAAAAAACGCCACTATAGGGCCCCTTGAACCTGTTATGGGGACTTATAAAAAAATTTTGCAGGAAAACGCCGCTATAGCCCAAAAACGTCACTATAGGGCTTAAAAACGCCACTATAGGGCCTCTTGAACCTGTTATGGGGACTTATAAAAAAATTTTGCAGGAAAACGCCGCTATAGGGCCCGAAAACGTCACTATAGGGCCCCTTACCTGTTATGGGGGCTTAAAAACGCCGCTATAGGACCCGAAAACGTCACTATAGGGCTTAAAAACGCCACTATAGGGCTCCTTGTATATGGGGCGACAGTTGATTAAAAAAACATGGTACTCGAGCTCACCAAGCTCGAGTACCCAAAAAAGTGGTACATTGCTATATAGTTTGAAAACAGTGTTTCTGGGCAAATTATTTTGAAAATTGATGGTAATGGGCCATTTTTGCCCCCTATACAGTATAATCCGCGTCCATAAACAGTACGAATTACTGTGCAAAAGGCACTTAAAAAAAAAAAAAAAAAAAAAAAGAAAACGCAAAGAACACAGACGCGAAATCATCCATATCCATTCCTCAATACACCCAAATCTTTCTAAAAGATATGAAAAGTTATTGAAAAGCTTCCAAAATCCAAAGACTTGGGCAGAAGGGGTCAACGGATCCAACGGTTCAGGTATTATAGCCAATTTGGCCAAAGGTCTAGGTGGGCTCCACCCAACCCCACTTTGCCAACAAGACCAAGACTTCAAAAGGATTAAATGCATATTACCATTGATTATGGTATTTATAATTCGCATAATATGACACCTTAAATTTAACTTGTTAACTTTATGAGAAGAATGAGGGTTTGACCAATATCCAAACATAAAACCTAGGGTTTGAATTTCCTCTTTCCCATTATTATACAACCATCGAATTATCAAAGTAAGAAAATAAAAATAATAATTAAAGTGTCACATAATTAACACCCTACCATCCAAATTAGGATTACATTTAAAGGGCAAATTCCTTGAATCAGTGAGTTGGGAAATAAAGGTGTTGATTAAAAAAAGGTAAAATGTAATTTTAGATAAATAAGTCAACGAGTCAAGTAAGTTAGAGCTGAATATTAAAAGTTTAAAATTGTTCATTTAATTTTATTTAAAACATGAGTTGAGTTGGAACTCATGAACAAGCTATGTGCTATAATTGTTCAAACTTACTTCATTTTTCTTGTAGAACAAGCCCGAACTTGTTCACAACTTAAGTGATTAACTTATTCTTTTCTTATATATAGAAAACACTTCGACTAATTTTTTATTTTTATTTTTTATATCTTCACGAATCTATTATAATAATTAATAACTACTTCCTCTGTCCCACTTTGTTTGTCCTGTTTGAAAAGTCAAACTTTTTAAGGGAACATCATTTATTGTCTTGTCTACCTTTTAAAAATGTATAAGTTTCCAAAAATACCCTTAAATAAATTTATCAAAAAATTGAATTATTAATAAAATAGGGGTATAATATGAACATTAGTAAATTAATGACTTTTATTTTTAGAAACAGGACAATATTTTGGGACATCCCAAAATGGAATAGAGGACAAACAAAGTGGGACGGAGGGAGTAAATTGTAGGTGAAATTATATTATTTGAGTTAATTAGATAGAATGATTTTTGACTATAAAGTTATAAAAATTAGATTCATCAATCTTATATTGTTAAATTATAATAAATTATCAATAACTTACAAATAATAATTTGATATCTTATTTCCAAACTTACACAATCCAATGTCAAGTTTAAAAGAGTAAATTTTTAAGGGAAAAGTTAATGGATATTCTAAGAGCATTGGTTTAGAAAATATTTTAAAAAAAATATTTTACTAGAAAAGCAAAAAGTAACTAACTTTTTTGACAATTTTTTAAGTTTTTTTTATGAAAGTAATATTAAAACTTTCCTGAAATTGTCTATTAACAAAAGCCCTAAAGCCACTCATTTACCAGATCCTATTTTTATACTTGTACACATATAAACATATAATATTATATTACATAAATCGAGTTGCATAATCATAAATTTGTTAGCAAATACATTATGATGTTTGACCTTGCCTGTTTTATTATTAAAGCTAAACTTGAACTTGAACTTGAGCTTGACTTGTCTGCTAAATAAATATGCATAGTAAGCTTTTTTGAGCCAAACTCAAGTGGTTAAACAACTAAGTTGATTTACAGCTCTAATTCTTGAAAACAAGTGTAAACAAAATTTAAAAAAAAAAAAAAAATCCCTTATGAACTGTTATTAAGATTAAAGATCCAGCCTTAATTTTCCCTTGGGGCTTTTAGCCCTTCCTTATATTTGTAATTGCCTAAATAGGAAAAAAAATCCTAAGAGAATTGCAAACACAACTATGAGGTTAGTATCTTAAAATTAAATCAAATTGTTGTTAAGGTTTGCCTGTTGGTGTCGCTAGTTAGGTATTTGGCCATATTTGGGTTTTTGAGGATAAGTCATGGCAATTATGATTGAGTGGTGACTGTGATGGTGGTTTACTGATAAGAGATGAAGGTGTGTTGGAGAGATAACACTTTGGAGAGACTCCAACGTAGTTAAGTACTCAATTGGAGCCTCCCCAAGGTGTTTTCTCCCAACAAGTGGTATTGAAATCTAGGATGGTGTGTAGCAAGATGGCAAGTTGTTTAGAATCACTTTCACAGACGGAGAAAGGACAAAGCAAGCCTAAAAGGCCCACACAAATGATCTTTAAAAAAAAAAAAAAAAAAATTCCTAACAAGGTGGCCTACAAGCAATTTAACAATGATGGGATGGAACAATCCACAATTTGGGTACCAATCCCCCCCCCCCCCCCCTCCCTTTTTTATATACCCAAAAAAAAAAAAATAGAGGGAAAAATTATGATTTCTCTAAGTGTTGTTTGGTCCTATCACAATTTAGTCCTAAACTCTCAATTGTAATATTTGACTCCCTAATGATTGTACTAAATGAAATCATTAGGGTTTTGTACAAAGTATCCCTAACAATTTCATTTTAATCCACACTTTAGGAATCAAAATGAAACAATTGAAAAAACTTGTGGAACAAAATTGTTATTGGGTCAAACCAAAACCACAAGAAAATAATTTGTTTGTCTAAAAAATGCAAATAAGATAATTTGGATGGAATCCTAACAGTTTCATTTTAATCTACTTTATAAGGTCAATTATAGTAATTGTGACTAACCAAACCATAATGGAGTAAATGGTAAGTTACCCAAAAAAATAAAATTTTTAAATAGAGATTGATTATATACAAGGATAGCCCCAAAATTTTAAATAATGATTTACTATAGCTTTCAAATAGCAATAAAATTGTTATATATCAATAAATATTTTTTTTCTTAATTATATAATTTTCATAAGAGAGTCTAAAGGTTTTTATATTCATTTGAATTGAGTCAGACTATCCTATTAATGATTAGTTGTTGTGGGGACTATGGCCCAAAGTAACGAGTTGGGCCTTGGGCCCGTCCAAGGAGGTAACATGGCTTAAGCAATCCACGTTAAATTTTATTTTGGGAAATAAAGAAAAAGGTCCGAGGAGGAATTCCTCCTCGGACACTGAAAATCCGGAGCGGAAGTGCATCCAAGCCACTGAAACACATCCCTTAAATACGTGAAAAGGAAGGAAACACAAAATATCTAAGCAAAGGCTGCCACCACCACATTAAATACACTACAACTACTTTTCGGGCCGCATTAATGTGGAAAAGACCCCTGAACAGTGTTACATTGGCTACCACAACTCACAAAAGACTAAAAGAGGTGTTTGATGGGACGGGTACTCAAGTGGGGGCTTGGATTATCAACAAGTGTAAAGCCCAGATGATAAAGAATGACCTATATAACGTATAGAAACCTCCATAAGGGAGAGGGGAGAAAAAATGACAGAATATTATGGCATGCAAAGAAACCCTAATGTACTAGTTTGTATACATAAATTAATTCTTGAATCTTCTCGGACCGTGAGATTTTTCAACGTAATGGCCTTTGTTCTTGTCCATGTGTACCTTTATCCCATGTAAAGTCTCTGTCTAACTTATCTAAACCCAGTTCTTTAACCCTTACTCTACAAAATTCATTGTGTTGGGCTTTCTTGGATCAAGACTTCACAAGATAGGGGTTTGGGTTCTAAACCTCCATTACTTAAAGGGCACTAAAAAAATTATAATGAATACATAGTTATTCTAACAACTCTTTTAAACATTAAAGGGAGGGGAAAAAAATCTTTTCTTTGCTTCCTCCTTGTAATAATAATAGTTGATTAAAGATAAGTTCAAAATATTGAATCTTGTTGTCGATCTTGACTCGTGTTTGAGTTATGCCCCCTTCCTCTCGTGTTGATCTTAATGAGGAAATTTATAATTTTTCCAACACTTGCTGTCTAGAATAATGGCAAAGGGTCATTTTGCAATGACAATCCTCTTCTGGCTTTCTTGCTCTGCTTGTCCCCCCTGCTTCTTTGTAGATTACCAACCTCTTCTTTCTCGTCATCCTTCGACTCTCATTCTTTCTCTTCTGCACTTTCCTATAAAGACATTACCAACCTCTTCTTTCTTATCACTTTATTCAGCTTCTTCTTCCCTCTTCAGTAATCGAAGTTCCTGTTCTTTTGGCTTTCTTGCTCTGCTTGTCCCCTGCTTCTTTGTAGATTACCAACCTCTTCTTTTTCGTCATCCTTCAACTCTCATTCTTTCTCTTCTGCACTATCCTATAAAGACATTACCAACCTCTTCTTTCTTATCATTTTATTCAGCTTCCTCTTCCTCTTCAGTAATCGAAGTTCCTGTTCTTTTGGCTTTCTTGCTCTGCTTGTCCCCTGCTTCTTTGTAGATTACCAACCTCTTCTTTCTCGTCATCCTTCAACTCTCATTCTTTCTCTTCTGCACTTTCCTATTAAAACATTACCAACCTCTTCTTTCTTATTATTTTATTCAACTTCTTCTTCCTCTTCAGTAATCGAAGTTCCTGTTCTTTTGGCTTTCTTGCTCTGCTTGTCCCCTGCTTCTTTGTAGATTACCAACCTCTTCTTTCTTGTCATCCTTCAACTCTCATTCTTTCTCTTCTGCACTTTCCTATAAAAACATTAACAACCTCTTCTTTCTTATTACTCTATTCAGCTTCTTTCTCTTCAGTAATTGAAGTTCCTGTTCTTTTGGCTTTCTTGCTCTGCTTGTCCCCTCTGCTTCTTTGTAGATTACCATCTACTTTTACTTCTATGGCTTCTGCTTGTTCCAAAACCACAAGCCTCCACCCCAAGAGAGGTCAGATCAAAGCTCAGATTTTTAGGAGCTTTGTTAAAACTGTTGTCTTTGTGGCCTTAAAGGTAGTAGAAGCAGTGAGAAGTATCACGATCATAAGAGGTGGAAGTTAAAAGTGGAAGAAAACTCTGCCACTTCAATGCCACTGCTACTACTTTGATGAAATTATGTTGTTTTTAGATTCAGAATGAAGTCTTTGTCTTTATATATTTAGATAGCCTTTTCTGTGGGGAAATGTTATATTACTACCAATTTACTACTGAAAAGCAAATTATAAATTAATGTGACAGTGATTTCACTCAATTCGACATTAACAATATAATAAACTAGATGCCAACCCATCCAATGCACAAAATAGTTAACAACAATTATACATATGTTTATCGCAACTACAAATGTTGACATTGATTAGCAAAAATCATGTTTTATTTTGCTCTGAACTTGTGTGAAAAGAGAAAAGAGGCTAACAAACTTCAAGTTATAATCCCATTATTTTCAACCCCAAAACATCACCACTCCAATTTAAGTTTTGGTTCTCAATTTAAATCAGAAAAGCTAATTTATTCATATTCATCTAACATTTTTATCTAATAAGCACAGTTTTATCTCTTTTGAAGTCAGTAAAATGTATGAGTATAATATTTCTTACTAAATACATTGCTCATCTGAGTGTACATATAATAATATCTACAAAATTAGAAGATTATGATATCCCACCATGCAGAAGTAATTAACCACATCACTATAATATGTTTAGGCAAAAAAATAAGTATGATTCATACTTTGTCTAGGGTTAGAAGAGCACCAAAGACTAGATATGTTTAGGCATTTTAATCGCCTCAATGATTCAATAAATTACAACCCAAACAAATATGCTATTTACTAAGCAAATTAGGTCCACTCCAATTTGAAGTATGTAAAAGCAACCAGACAATGTGATCAATGCTGCCCAGTTATTTCAGCATTCAGAATATGATCAGGTGTATGGTACCGAAGTTGGTTCAGACAATGGAGAAATAGCATCACTTTATTGTTTACTGAAGTCATGTTTGTTTTCACTCAGCCATTTTTAATTCCAAATTCATGGACCAAAAACCGGCTAAGAATATTAACATGTGAATTCAGGAGGCTTCACCCTTTACATCAATTTTTTTTTTTTGATAAGTAAAATTCGGAGGGAGAAACCCTTTACATCAATTATCAGCTGGCATGATTGGAACATTAATCATTCCTTTGACAAGTAATGGTGTGAATAACCCATAAATATTTCTCTCTATTGGAGAGTAAGTTGTGTGTGTGTGGCACCAGGTTAATTAAATCAGAATTAAGAGGATCCATTTCAAATCTTTCAAACATGTTACCACTACTTTGACCCAACTCCTCCAGAAAAAGCTGAATGTTACCAAAGGGGGTCACAAACCTTCTCACCCATGCCACTGGTGCCAAGTCAGGCTTTCCCACAATTTGACCAATCTGATTTAAACCACATATCCAAGATATATATATATATATATATATAAACTGTAAATTTCTCCAAAACTGTTATTATAATAGCCACCACAAACCAAAACCCCAATTGGATAATACACAGAGATGGAAAAGCAAATAACAAAAGTATAATCTTCAGGAAAAAAGAAAAAAAAGAAAAATACCACCCAAATGAATTAAAGCTTTCCACTTTCCCAGTCCATGGTTCAAGTTATAAATTCAATAATATAAACCCATTAAGCACTTTAAGATATTTCATCAACAGGACGTAAAATACTAAGCAACAAAATTCTAGACAATGAAAAAAAAAATGAAAGTATATAATTGTAACAAAGCCAATTCTTGTTCTCTTGAAGCCCAAATGTTACAGGGCTTTCTATGGAATATAAGATTAGTAGGCACTCTTGTCCTCAATGATGAATGATGAGCGTCTAACAAATCTGCAATTTTATTGATACAAGTAGTATTTATCTTTGTGTCCTTGTGTGCCAGAATTTGCACGCACACATACAAGAAGAGTACAATTATACCAAGCATAAAATCGTAAAAATAAGTACTCCATTAATAATAGTAATGTAAAAGAGATCTTGGTTTGGGTTGGTTGGAAACATTGATACATACCTATATTACTTTTGCCTACGAGCAATGTAATTGGCCAATGCAACCAACGGCACCGTTTTCTGCGTATCAAACCCAGAAAGCTGATCCAGAGCTAGCTTGTTCAATTTCTCCGCAAACTCCCTCGACTTTTCAACACCCATTAGCCTTGGATACGTAACTTTCCCATCCACCAAGTCCTTCCCTGTCGGTTTTCCCAATTCCTGCGACGATTTTGTCACATCAAGAATGTCATCCACTACCTGAAAACCCCACCCAACATATCTCGCGAAACTCCTAATTTTCTCAACCTCTTCATCGGACCCACCTCCCAACATAGCTCCAAGAACCACTGTTCCTTCCAGTATTGCTGCGGTCTTATGGAGATGAACGTACTCCAAATACTCCAACGTCACGTTAGACTCTCTCTGAGAACTTATATCAAACACTTGGCCTGCAACAGCTCCTTGAGCTCCAATGCACCTCGCTAACTCCCCAATGCCACGAACTATTCTCGCTGGGGGCACGGCTGTTGGTGTGTACAAGGCAATGTGCTCGAAAGCTAAGGCTAAGAGGCCATCGGCGGCGAGAATGGCGATGGCTTCGCCGAATACCTTGTGGGTGGTGGGCTTTCCACGGCGGAGATGAGCGTTGTCCATGCAAGGGAGATCGTCTTGGATGAGAGCCACGTCGTGGATCATCTCGCTGGCGCAAGCGGCGGGCATGGCCATGGATTCAGTGCCGCCGACGAGCTCGCAGGAAGCGATGCAGAAGAGTGGGCAGACTCGCTTGCCACCGGGAAGGAGGGAATAGCGCATGGCCTCGTGGAGCTCGCGGGGTTCTTTGTCTTTGAGTGAAATGGCGGCGTCCAGAGCTTCTGGGTCATGTAGGTTTCGAGACTGAAGGCTGGTTTTGACTGTGATTCTTGTTGTTTTTTGAGAGTGTCGGCAGAGTCAAAGAGAGATGAGAAGGGTTGAGATTTGGATTTAGATCTGGAACAAGTTTTGACCCAAGTATGAACAACATTCTTGCACAAAGGCTTTCTCATCTTTCTCATGCTTTGAACTTTGAACTTTGAAGCAATTCCTTGCACAAAGGCTTATTTCTTTCTGTGTTTATTGATCTCTGTTTCTATGTTCCTGTATCTTCTTCTACTTCTTTTTCTTTTTGCTGTAATGAGATAGGCCCTAGACTCCATTGATGCGTAGTACCTCTCTGGCTTGCTGAAAGTCAAGTTAAAAAATTATTATTTTCATTGATTGTACAAACATATATATATATAAAGAAAGAAGAGGACTTTAACCAACAAAAAAAAGAAAGAAAAAAAAGAAAGAAGAGAACAACTGGACAAGATCCATGAGTCTATTAACTATCTGTCCCCCCTTTTTTTTTCTTTTTGAGGATATCTGTCCCTTTTCTTTTAGTTGTTCATTTTTTTTTAAAAAAAATTTATAGGATTTTAATTGTTCTCTTATTTCTCAAACAGGCCAATGATTTTTAATTTTTTGTGTTGTATACGGTATTCTAATATACACAAATATACTTAATAAATATTTTAAAAAAATTATAAATATACATATAAATTTGAAATATATTTAATTACTAATTAATTTAATAATTATTTATATAATAATATTTAACAAAACTAACTAAATAAATCAAAGCAATCTGTATTTATAACATACGCATTCAAATTAATTAAATTTAAAAGTAATAATACATAATATATGAATCAAAATAATAATTTATTATATTATATTCATCATCTAACTTAATGTTGTCATAATATTCATCATTTTGTAAAATTATTTATTCATTAATATTTTCTTTATCATCATCAACACTTACTATATCTTCTTATTCTTTTATTTTAATAATTATTTTTGGCATTCTAACTTTTTAGACTTATGACAAGAATAATAATAGCAATAATAATAGCAATAATAATAATAATAATTTCAATTAATACCTTATTCATAGTATAGAAAAGAAAATTGCAAATATGAATGTTAAATGTGTAATCCAAATTATGTAGAAGAAAGAAAGAAAAGTGGGGAAAAAATCATGGAAATATTATTTTATTAGGTTCAATTAAGTAGTCCGGTAATTTTGGGTTAAAAATAAGTCTAATAACTTGTTAGACTCAAATAAAATTTCAAATTTGAACCAAAAATAATAATAATTTAAATCCACTTGTCTGTATATTGTGCGATATGTATGATTCTATGATACGATATGATTTATACAATACACACCTATGTATTGTACGATTCTTGAGCACTTTTGATATATACAATACGAAATTTTTTATACAATATATCTATCACATAAAAATAATAATAAAGGTTGATTTGTGTTTTATTTTTTGAAACTGATCTATGCTTTATTTGTTATTTTAATTCTTAGTATTTTTTTAATAAATGAAATCAAACTATTACAAGTCTAATTTAGTGGAGAAATTATTAGGTCTACTAGAAAGACTGTTGAAGTGGTTCTCGTTGACTTCCCAACTGATAAAATGTTGTTATTTATATAAATGTAACATCACTTGGTAATTTTTAAAATTTTTTTTCTATTCATTGTGCTAATTCGAAAGTCCACTCACACATTTACATAAGTGATATCGTCTCATTGACTGGGAGAACTACTTCAATAGTCTTGCTTGTAGACCTAATAATTTCTCAACTCAGTAAGAGTTACGTCCCTCTTTAAGAAGAAAACCATAATTCAAATTCTCTTATCCCATTGTCATAAATATCAAATTATATAAATAAATAATAAATAAATCAAATTGTATATGACTATAAATGACGCATTTCCATTTATAGCCTTACCACCCACTAACCCCATTTTTGGATCCTTCTGGCTAGAAGAAGGGAAAGAATGAACTTATCCAAAATAAAAGACGATGGGGAAAGGATGAATTGCAAGATCGACACTTTTTTCAATAGTTTTGCTTGTAGACCTAATAATTTCTCAACTCAGTAAGAGTTACGTCCTCTCTTTAAGAAGAAAACCATAATTCAAATTCTCTTATCCCATTGTCATAAATATCAAATTATATAAATAAATAATAAATAAATCAAATTGTATATGACTATAAATGACGCATTTCCATTTATAGCCTTACCACCCACTGACCCCATTTTTGGATCCTTCTGGCTAGAAGAAGGGAAAGAATGAACTTATCCAAAATAAAAGACGATGGGGAAAGGATGAATTGCAAGATCGACACTTTTTTAACAGTAAGGGGCTTAGCTTGGTAATGGGCCTACTATGTCTTGAGTAAGTGGCCCTGGGAATCCTTTTTTTTTTTTTTTTTTTTTTTTAAATTTGGGGCCCAAAGTTTTTATGGCCCCCATTTAGAAGATTACTTAGAAATTACAAAGTGTCACAATAAAATATGTACTACACAAAATCTAACTTATGAACTTGAACTTTGTTGGGTTGAAATTGACCAGAATTAAAGTCAACAATTATCCATGTTGATTAATTTGTTAAGTTATGCAGTGATTTAATTCAATTTATGATGGGCACAACCACATTGCCAAATCTAAGCACAGAAGAAAGTAAATTTGAACGTTGACAATATGTTCACAATAGGAAAAACTCTTACATAAGTTATTACCAATTAGAATAATTCACTATAAAATTTCGAAGTTACAACTACCAAGAATATAGACCCTAGTACACGAATTCCAAGTCAACCATATCATCATGAGTCACAAAAGAAAAATTCAAAAGATTTGTGTCTCAATTAGTCGCGTTGTATTGAGAATTTGAGATAGGAATCAAGATTTAATGAACCTCGACTTATCGAGTGGAGTCAAGCTTGGTATCAAGGCAACAATTCTTCCACTTTATTGAACAGATTCTTGAGCAATTTTTTTGTGTCTTCAATGTGGATTTTCAAACCAATCTTTGATACTATAAACTAACGACTTAATTACAATAAAAATGTTTTTTTACCTATCAAATGGAGTCAAGCTTGGTATCCAAGTAGCAATTTTTCCACTTTATTGAGCATGCTCTTAAGTAGTTTTCTTGTATCTTCAATGTGGATTTTCAAACCAATCGCGGATAATATAAACTATGAACTCAATAGCAATAAAAATGCATTTTTACTTGGATTTGTCAACACATAAAAAATTTGACCTTGACAGATTAATAACATTGAAAGATGGGGGGTTTGTAATTTTGTATTTTTCAGCACATTTTTTTTCATACTTAAAAAAAAAAAAAATGAATAGAGAAAGATTTTTATCAACAACAAAAATTACAACCAAGATGGCCAGCCTGACTTGCTCCCTTAGAACAAAATCAAAACAGGGAGGACAGCTAGCTAGATCAAAAGAGCCAACAAAATTGTTCTTTAAAGACTTTGGCTAGTATATGGTTTCCCCCCTCCACGTGAATACAGGCTAGTATTGAGAATCCCGTCAATATCAAGGCGGCTAGCATTTACAGAGCAATGCTGTAGAAGATGCGTGGGATTTGAGTATTTGACTAGCTGCACTTAGCTTGCCTACCTGTTATGACTTATATTAGGTATGTTGGATAGAAGAAACTTTAAAAATAAGGATTTCCCAGATTTGACAAATGGTGATTTTGACTTTTGAGAGTCAAATATTATTAATTTGGGTTGACATGGCTTCCTCAAAAAAGAAAAAAATAATAATAATAATAAATAAATAAATAAATACAATTGGGTTGACATAGCTGAAATTGCAGCGAATGCCCAGGTATTGACTTGCTATTTTTTTGCAAAGTGAATCACTTGTAGCTAGGTCCTTCATATTTGGCTTTTACTCTTTTAGGCATAAAATTATAAGATGGTATTGAATAAATAAAAGGACATAAAATTATAAGATGGTATTGAACAAATAAAAGAACAAAAAGATTAAGCTGCAGTATTCAATATGTTAAAATACAAATACCCAATTTCTATGTTTTTCAATTTGTGACAAATGCACCCATCCGAATAAAAAGAAGGAAAATGCTAATGGATGCTCTTAGAATATTGGTTAACAATCCATTTAAAAAAAAAAAATTTATGGGAACAAAAAAAAAAAATTTTAATATTATGACAGCTCTTTTCATTTTCCATAAAAGTGATGACAAAACTTTCCTAAAATTAATTATTAAGTGAAATGCTAACGGATACTCTTAGAGGATTGATTAACAATCCATTTAAAGAAAGCTTTTATGACCACCGCGCATTCTTGGTGCAGTTGTCATTCCACAAATATAAGTGTTTGTGGGGTGTGGGGTCAAGGGCTGGAGTTCAAATCTGCAAGAAGGAGTTTCACACACATATACATTTAGATTAGGTTAGAGTAAAAAATCCTATCTTATAAATAATAATAAATAAATAAAAAAATTTTATGGGAAAAAAAAAAAGTTTTGATAGCTTTTTTAATTTCCAATAAAAATAATATCAAAAATTTTTTAAAATAAATTATTAATCAATATCCTAAGGGCACTCGTTAGAATAACCCTTAACTCTATCCGTTAAACTGCAATGTTGATTGCTTGAATTTCTATACTCTGTTCGTTGAACTTGAAGATGATAAAATTGACAAGGCAAAAGCGGGCGGCCTAGCCTTTCTTATGCAATTCGAAAGAATGACGGTTTAACTTGACCATTCGAAAGAATGACGGTTTGCTAGTCTTACCTCCCAGCCCAGATGCACGAAATCCTCCAATGCAACGGGCCAAGCCCATCCCACTAAGTGACCGGACGAATATGGCTGTGGATCAAATCGATCACATAGCCCAGCCCGACGGGAAATGGCTAAGGATTCAACGGCCCAGGAACTCAAATGATACTTCGGTCTCTGATGTGGTCTTAGGTAAGCGATCCCCACTCAGCTCACTTGATTCTCCTATCCCTTCAAAACGCAGAGCCCTCAACGGCGCTGCCTTAGAAGAAAATGTTCCACCATCGGCGAAGGCTGCTCTTCAGCCCCGCCGGGGACGATGAGTTGGCTGTGCTGGAACGTGCGTGGGCTTGGGAACCTGCGCACACTCTGAGAGCTCGAGGTGGTGACTCGAGCACAAGATCCCGCTGCCATGTTCCTTGCCGAAACGTGGGCAGAAGATGCTAGGCTCCGCCGTTTGTGTGTTGATCTGAAGTTTGATCACTGCTGGGTTGGTCCAAGCGCAGGAAAAGCAGGGTGTTTGGTTTTGCTTTGGAAGAGCTCTGTTTCTATTGATGTGATAGCGTCATCTCCGAATCACATCGACGCTATTGCTGGGGTGAATTCGGGTGAGCAATGGAGGTTCACGGGGATTTATGGCTTCGCCGAGGCTGCTAGGAAACAGGAAACTTGGTCGTTGCTGCGAGGCCTTCACTGCCGTTCCTCTCTGCCTTAGATGTGCGCCGGTGACTTTAACGAGCTTCTCTGTTCCCATCAAAAGCTCGGTCTAGCTCCCAGACAGGAATGTAAGATGAAAGATTTTCGTGATGTTTTAGACGAGTGTGGTCTCATGGACCTTGGCTATGTTGGGGAGAAATTCACTTGGCGCGGTAAAAGAGCTGGTGGATTAGTTTTGGAAAGGCTGGACAGGGCGGTAGCATCCAACGGATGGTTCTCCCGCTTCCCGGGTTCCAAGGTCCAGCACCTCCGCACTCATTCCTCCGATCACAAAGCCATTCTTGTAAAACCGGATGGTATTCTCCCTAGGCCAAACCGCCCCTTCAAGTTTGAGCAAATGTGGTTAAAAGAGGGTGGATGTGGTGACACGGTGGTGCGGTCGTGGGGCACTACCTCCAATAGTGCAAATATGCTCCAGATTGCTGGGAAAATTCATTTATGCGGGGAGAAGCTCACTGCTTGGAGTCAACAGTCTTTTGGCAGTGTTAAACACCAAGTGGAAAAGAAAAGCAAGCTCCTCTCCAAAGCGGAATGCGATGCGGCGTGTGGGAAAATTGGCTATGAACAAGTCATACTGCTTAGAACCGAGCTTAATGATCTCCTGGACAAGGAAAGTCAGATGTGGCAGCAAAGGTCCAGAGCTCTCTTCCTCAAATGCGGAGATCGGAACACAAGTTATTTTCACAGTAAGGCCTCTCACAGATTCCGTAGAAATAGAATTTCTGGGTTGAGAGACTCCTCCAATTTGTGGTGCACTGAGGACAATTTGATTAAAAGTATTGCTTGTGACTACTACCAATCCCTATTCACATCATCACAGTCTTTGGATTTTTCAGGGGTCTTGGATACTATTAAACCTTCGGTTTCTGTGGAGATGAATGCCCTGCTTCTTAGGCCTTTCCTCAGAGAAGAGGTGGAGGTGGCTATCAAGCAAATGAAACCTATCTCTGCCCCGGGTCCTGACGGTATGCCTCCCCTGTTCTATCAAACTTTCTGGTCTTTAATTGATGAGGATATTTGCTCTGCTGTGTTAGATTGCCTTAATAACTGTAAAATTCCTTCAGAGATTAACAATACCAATATCACCCTGATTCCTAAGGTTAAATCCCCTGAATTTATCACTGACTTTAGGCCGATTAGCCTTTGTAATGTGGTATACAAAATAGTCTCTAAGGTCCTTGCCAATAGATTTCGTGATGTACTCCCCTCGATTATTTCTGAAAACCAGAGCGCCTTTCAGGCGGGTAGGGTAATCACTGACAACATCCTAATGGCCTTTGAAACCCTTCATTTCATGAAACACCATCAGTATGGTAAATCCGGCTTCATGGCCCTTAAATTGGACATGAGTAAGGCCTATGACCGGGTCGAATGGGCGTACTTAGAAGCGATTATGATGAAAATGGGGTTTGACGTAAAATGGGTTAACCTTATAATGGAATGCATCACAACTGTTAGTTATTCCATCCTCATCAATAGTGAACCATCCCCAATCATCCAGCCGTCTCGGGGCATTAGACAGGGTGACCCACTGTCGCCCTATTTATTCCTCATATGCTCAGAGGGGCTGCACAGCCTTCTACAGCAGGCAGCCGAGTCCAACCAGATCCGGGGTGTGTCTATTTGTAAGAAGGGCCCCCGTTTGACCCATTTATTTTTTGCCGATGATAGTGTGATCTTTTGTAGAGCCTCCCTTGTGGAATGCCATAGACTTCAAGGATTGTTGGAGTGCTATGAAAAGGCTTCGGGGCAGCAGCTGAGTCGTAGTAAAACGGGCCTTTTTTTCAGCAAATCCACCCCCTCCTCATCGCAGATCAAATCAAAGATGCGTTGGGTGTTCAGGAAATCAAGCAATTCGAAAAATACCTTGGGCTTCCTTCCCTAGTTGGTAGGAATAAGAAAGCGAGTTTACGTTACATTAAAGAAAGGGTTGAGGCTAAGCTCCAAGGCTGGAAAGAACAGCTTTTATCCCAAGCGGGCCGCGAAATTCTCCTCGAAGCTGTGATCCAAGCAATACCCACTTTTGCCATGAGTTGCTTCAAGCTCCCGGCCAATCTTTGCAATGACATTGAGATACTAATTAGGAAATTTTGGTGGGGCCAAAGAGGTAATCAAAGGAAGATTCATTGGACCAAATAGAGCTCCTTGTGCCTTCCAAAAAGCCGGGGGGGTATAGGTTTTAAAGAGCTTCAACGTTTCAACATTGCCATGCTAGCAAAGCAAGTCTGGCGGCTGCTTGATAATAAAACATCTCTCTTCCATAGATTTTTTAAGGCGAAATTCTTCCCTAACGGGTCCATTCTTGATGCAAAAGAAGGCAATGGCTCATTTGCATGGAAGAGTATTTTGAAGGGCAGAGATGTGATCATGAAAGGGGTTCAATGGAGAGTGGGTACGGGGTCCTTGATTCGGATTTACAATGATAATTGGCTGCCTGACCCCTATAGCAAAAGGTTGGTGTCTCCTAGGGACTTCCTTGGCAGTGATGCAACGGTATCGGTTCTAATTGATAGTGATTTCCGCTGCTGGATGGAGGAAACAATCCGTAACATTTTCTTGCCCCATGAAGCTGCTCTTATCCTATCTATTCCTCTCAGCCTTAGACCGTGTGAGGATAAGTTGTTTTGGCCGCATAACCCAGATGGTTCTTACTCTGTTAGATCTGGTTACAGGTGGCTCATGGAGGAAGCCCTAAATGGAAAGCCTTCCTCATCGGATTTGTCAAGTACCAGAAGCATTTGGAAGGGTGTGTGGAGCCTACACGTCCCCAATAGGGTCAAAACGCTGCTTTGGAGGGCTGGTTCTGATGCGCTGCCATCCAAGTCTAATCTTTTGAGAAGGAAAGTTATCACTGATGATCTATGCTCGGGCTGCAAGCTTAAGAGTGAGAATATTTTCACGCTCTTTGGTCTTGCCCTGCTCTGGCCCCTGTTTGGTCTTCCAAGTTCACCTGGCTCATGAATTTAACCAAAAGGTGTTCTTCTTTGCTGGAAATATTCCAATGCTGCCAGTCCCATTGTGACTACTTTGATCTTTTTGCCATGGTCTTGTCACAGCTCTGGATGCGTAGAAATAAGGTGCGGGCTGGTGAGTGCGTGGCTCCCTTGGCAAAAATTATAGGCTTGGCTACTGACAGCTTATTGGAGTTCCAATCTGCCCATCCTTCTTCCCATCCTCCACCAAAACCGGCTCTAGCTTCCAGGTGGTCTCCTCCGGAGTCGGGTTGGGTGAAAATCAACTTCGATGGAGCTACTTTTAGCGATAGAAACTTGGCTGGTTTGGCTGGTGTCATTCGCGACGACAGAGGTCTTGTCATGGCTGCTTGTACACAAACTATTCCACTGCCTACATTAGTAGAGATGGTGGAAGTGTTAGCAGCTCGTACTGCACTGGTCTTGGCTCAAGATCTACATCTGAATCGGGTGCAACTTGAAGGCGATTCGGAAATAATAATCAACGCTCTTTCCTCAGGTGGCAGAGACTCTTCAAGCTTCGGTCACATTCTGGAAGACATTAAGGTTCTTTCTTTGGCTTTCCAGTCCCTCACATTTAGTCATACACGTAGGATAGGGAACAAGCTGGCCCACTGTTTAGCCAGATCAGCATGTAACTTCTCCCCATTCCAAGTTTGGATGGAGGAAATCCCACTAGGGTGTGAATCGGTGTACTATTCTGAACTTCCTTAATGCTATTGTCTCTTCCCCTCTTCACGGGGTGGTTTCTCAAAAAAAAAAAAAAACATTTTGTCTTGCCGTTGGACCTTGAACCTTGCAATTGGACTATGAGTCTATTACATTTACAGCTATCAACCACGTACTATGAATTCTATGCTTATAGTTGACCAGAATGGGTGATTATTAAAAAAAAAAAAAAAAGTTGACCAGAATGGACAATTTTTGGGTTGTCCCCAGCAGTACTCTAGGCTCTCACATACCTACATTTATCATGTATTTCTGTGGTTAAAATGTAAATAGTGTTGCAAGCATGCATAGAGAAAAGCATACTTGAAATAAGTTATTCTAATTTTTTTTTTTTTTTTAAATTTGACAATTGCATGCAATTTGTTACTCTTTTGATGACAAAAAGAGAAATTAGAAGCAAAGAGTGTGTTTCACACATTTTTAATGGTCAGTTTGAATTGAAGGAGAAAGAATAGTAGAGTGGAGTTTACTCAAAATTAGTATATTTTTAGTCAACTCTGCTCTATTTTCTCTCCATTCAATCCAAACGAGCCCTAAATGTTGAAAAATGTTTCTTCCAAACTCAAAATGTCTATGTGATAAAAACAAGGGATGAACCAAGGAATCTTACTCTTGCATCCATAAAACCGTACACCATTTACAAACTTAATTTGTTTCCTACATGGCTACGTACATATATGTGACCTAGTCACTCAATGAGCACTAGTGCAACGACTGAATCACCTGTATAAGTCGTGCACAAGGACCGGATGAATGGGGCGGTGGAAAGCGCGAAGTAAGAACCATTAGGTGGCCTTAATAAGGGGCCATGCACCACTGACGAAGGATTATCGCAATACCAAAATCCCACTTTTACATACGTATTGTGTGTGTCACATTGCTATCTGAGTCTTTGATTTTGAACATACTCATCCTGATCCAAGACGTTTTTTTTTTTTTTTTTTTTTTTTTTTTTTTTTTTTTTTTCAAATAAACTGAAAAGAAAAAAGAAATCAAAGTTAGGAGACAACAATGGTGGTCCCGGAGAAGTAGACACTTCAGTGTTAATTGGACAAAAAAGTGAAGGGGTAAGTAAGTGGTGTGAATACGAGTACTACGTGTAATTAGTCCATTTGTTTGTTCTCCTTAATATTATTTTTATTCTTAACTAGAAAAAGAAAGAAAGAGATAGAAGTACAATCGGATGGTTCTTATCCTATAACATAAGAAAAATTATAGGATTACACGTTTTTGTGCCAGACTTTGTCACAATTCTAACATGTAATGAAGAAAAAAAAAATTCACTTAAAAATAATAGCAAAATAATTATTAAAAAAAAAAAAAAAAGGTGCAGTCAAAGGTGCATGCGTCATAGAATTAGTCACAACATTTGCTAAAAAAAAAAAATAGTCACAACAATGTTATAGCAAATTACCAATCAAGCACACCTAAAAGTTTGATAAATGGGATAACCCCATCGAGAAAGCCAAAAATGGCCCTTGATTGCTAATCGGAAAGCAGAAGTAAATAGATAAATACTTGTAAATTCACTAAGTGGGGTGCCACTATCAAAGTTGAGGTCCTATAAATAGCGCAAGTCCTCACTCATACCGAAACCGCTCAATACTGCTTTCGCAAGGAGAGCTTCTCAAGCCTCCTGAACTCTGCTTCATTGCAGAATTGAGAGTTCTCAGCTCACACCCTCATACCCTTTCTTAAGAAACTTTACTGCCTGCATCTTCTTTCTTATCATTTTGTACAATAACATCTCCTCCCTCCTCTTCCTCAACTTCTTTCTCTTCTGTAATCAAAACTTGGTTCTTTTTGTTTCTTTACACAACTTCATCTGCTTTTTGACTTATGGAGTCTGATTCCTCCAATACCCAGCAGAAGAAAACAACTAGCTTTCCCCCTCAGAGAGGTCAGGTAAAAGCTCGGGTTTTTGAGAGCTTCGCCAACACCTTTATTTCAATAGTCTCTAAGGTGGGAGAAGTAGTGGCAAAGATCAGAGGAGAAGGTGGAAGTGAGGGAAACTCTGCCTCTTCAACCCCACCTCGGAGCTCCTGTAATTCTGATGGGAATTCTGATATCTCCTAGACATGATCATCAAGTGTCTAAACACCAAAGTGACGCACTATCTTCTTTTCAGTTATTTGAATGGAGATAGTGTATACTTAGGCAGCCTTTTTCATTTATCATAACTTGGAGAAGGCTGCCAATATATATAGAAGCTATGTAATTCTATTATTTTAGGTTCGGGATAAAGCTTTAATCTTCTTGTGTTTTATATACATAGCGGTTGGTGTTGTTTGTTAAAGATGTAAGAATATAGACGGGTTGTTGGGTTTGTACCTACAGGACTCATATTTTTGCGAGTTTCTGCTGGGGAATAATCCATCTAACTTTAGTTGTAATGTCTGATTTTGAGTTCTTATGTTATAGAGAGGAGGGAGAGAAGGAAAAAGTAAGAAACCCTCTTCTGTTTGTTGTTTACACAGTCTTATAGATATATAGAAGATGATGAAATTGTATCCTTGCTTGTAATTTTTATAATTTAGTGGCAATATATTTTATGTTTGCGTTTAGTTTGTGTTTGTCCTAATTTATTCACTTGATGTTAAATGATGCATTTTCTTTTAATTTGAGATATTTTTGGTAAGTAAATCCGAGATTTTTAATCTCTTTCTTCCTTTAAATATTGGATAATTCTTGTCTTTTTAGTATATGTGGCTTTTAGTTGATAAACTTTCCAGGCAATATATAATCTTTTTAAATTATAATAGTCTCTAGTGTTTTACTTTGGTTTTTCCTTCCTCTATTGATTGGCCATTATTTTGCAAATAATAAGAAATAGAAAAAGACAAAATGGCATAAACTTTTTGAAAATACTATGTTTAGGGCAGCCTTTCAAAGTAGTGGCCCATTTTTGGTTCGATTAACTTGATCCTAAACATTCCTGGCTTGTGAATTAATCCATGGCATTTGGAAGTGGGAAAAACCGAAAAAGTACAAGAAGATTTTGAGACTGTTTGTGATGAATCTGGAAATGGCTTTTATTTTGGTTCATAGGTGCAGTTTTAGGTCCGCAAGAACTTAAATAAAACACACTACTCCAATCACTTCGTTGGAATCATTCCCAAAATAGGTTTGATTGTTTCCCAAAATAAGTTCATGAAGAACGAAAAGAAACCTGGTGGACCTTTCCTAGGTGGTGCTATGTTGGTCCTTGTTTGATGCTAGGATTTGGACTAGTAAAAAAATCATATTAACAATGCATTTTATTAAGAACAACATATTAAAAAGACTTAATTTTATGTGTGAACTGAATAATTGAACCAAACTACAAGATCCGGGTATCTTAATCTCAAGATAATGGCTGCCTGACTGAGCAATTTCCCACATAAAACCTTATCATATATTCATGTGTTTGGCTCACTCGCACTTTGTTGACGGTATAATGATATATATCACGCACCATATGAGAAAAGCACACTCATTTTCTTTCTACTCCAATTCTTAATTCACCTAAATCTTTCGAAAAGATATGCTTCCAATCATTCACACCTAATCCAGCAGTAAAGAAAAAAAGGTTATTGAAAAGCTTCCAAAATCCAAAGACTTGGCAGAAGGGGTCAACGGATCTAATGGTTCAGGTATTACAGCCAATTTGGCCAAAGGTCTAGGTGGGCTCCACCCAACCCCACTTTGCCAACAAGACCAAGACTTCAAAAGGATTAAATGCATATTACCATTGATTATGGTATTTATAATTCGCATAATATGACACCTTAAATTTAAGTTGTTAACTTTTATGAGAAGAATGAGGGTTTGACCAATATCCAAACATAAAAACTAGGGTTTGAATTTCCTCTTTCCCATTATTATACAACCATATCGAATTATCAAAATAAGAAAACAAAAATAATAATTAAAGTGTCACATAATTAACACCCTACCATCCAAATTAGGATTACATTTAAAGGGCAAATTCCTTGAATCAGTGAGTTGGGAAATGAAGGTGTTGATTAAAAAAAAAAAAAAAAGGTAAAATGTAATTTTAGATAAAGAAGTCAATGAGTCAAGTAGGCTAGAGCTAAATATTAAAAGTTTAAAATTGTTCATTTAATTTTATTTCAAACATGAGTTGAGTTGGAACTAATCAACAAGCTATATGCTATATTTGTTCAAACTTAGTTCATTTTTCTTGTAGAACAAGCTCAAACTTGTTCACAAGTTAATTGATTAACTTATTCTTTTCTTATATATAAAAAAACTTTGACTATTTTTTTTTTTTTAATATCTTCACAAATCTATTATAATAATTAATAACTAATTTGTAGGTGAAATTATATTATTTGAGTTAATTAGATAGAATGATTTTCAACTATAAAGTTATTAAAATTATATTCATCAATCTTATATTGTTAAATTATAATAAATTATCAATAAATTACAAATAATAATTTGATAACTTATTTCCAAACTTACACAATCCAATGTCAAGTTTATAAGAGTAAATTTTTAAGGGAAAAGTTAATGGATATTCTAAGAGCATTGGTTTAGAAAATATTTAAAAAAAATATTTTACTAGAAAAGAAAAAAGTAACTAACTTTTTAGACAATTTTTTTTAAAGTTTTCTATGAAAGTAATATTAAAACTTTCTTGAAATTGTCTATTAACAAAAACCCTAAAACCACTCATTAACTAGATCCTATATTTAAACTTGTACACATATAAACATATAATATTATATTACATTGTGGGGGCCGGTTAGTCAATAAATTATTAAAATCATGTTAATTGGGCCTGTGGCCCATCCGAGGACGTAAAACTGTCCAAGGAGGCCCATATCAGGTTATAAGGGTAACCAAACGAAAAAAAGAGTAGATATCACGCGAGGTGAGTTTAGTATTCGTCCGAAGACAAAATCCTTCTCGGCAATATGAGTCCGATGACGACCTGAACGCCACATTGTTATAAACACACTTCGGAGCTACATTACCACTAAAAGTGGGACATGGGACCAAGGATAAGAAAGAAAAGGTAAACAAATATCTTTAACAACAGCTGCCTTTGCATTAATTGCCTCTCAACCAACTCTCTGGCCGCATTAATGTGGAGGTGATGCCTGAACAGTGATGAGACAGCCTTACAACTGCTGGTTGGAGGTTCCAAAAGATGTTGGATGGGACAGGAAGGGATCCCCCGAACCCAACCTACATGTGTGTGGTGAAGATGACACCAAGAGGGCAGTATATAACATGGAAGAATGCATTGAGAGAAAAGATCGGAACTTCTAAAACAAAGAGTACTTAGAAGAAAACCTGATGAAACAAAGAACTGAACTTGTTTCAAGGAGAAATTGATCGTTATATTAGTGCTAATCCATCTATAAATATTAAGTTTAATCGTTTTTCTTTTGGAGTTAACCTAGTTCTTTGACATCCACGCTCTACAAATTTATTGTTTGGGCCTTTAACGTTCGAACCCAATACGAATTTGGGATTGTTACAAATTGAGTCCTTACATACATAAATCAAGTTGCATAATCATAAATTTGTTAACAAATATATTATTATGTTTGACCTTGGCTTGTTTTATTATTAAGGCTAAACTTGAACTTGAGCTTGAGCTTGACTTGTTTGCTAAATAAATAAGCATAATAAGCTTTTTGAGCCAAACTCGAGTGGTTAAACAACTAAGTTGATTTACAGCTCTAATTCTTGAAAACAAGTGTAAACAAAATTAAAAAAATTCCCTTATGAACTGTTATTAAGATTAAAGATCCAGCCTTAATTTTCCCTTGGGGATTTTAGCCCTTCCTTATATTTGTAATTGCCTAAATAGGGGGAAAAAATACTAAGAGAATTGCAAACACAACTATGAGGTTAGTATCTTAAAATTAAATCAAATTGTTGTTAAGGTTTGCCTGTTGGTGTCGCTAGTTAGGTATTTGGCCATATTTGGGTTTTTGAGGATAAGTCATGGCAATTATGATTGAGTGGTGACTGTGATGGTGGTTTACTGATAACGGATGAGGGTGTGTTGGAGAGATAACACTTTGGAGAGACTCCAACGTAGTTAAGTACTCAATTGGAGCCTTCCCAAGGTGTTTTCTCCCAACAAGTGGTATTGAAATCTAGGATGGTGTGTAGCAAGATGGCAAGTTGTTTAGAGTCACTTTCACAAATGAAGAAAGGACAAAGCAAGCCTAAAATGCCCACACAAATTATCTTAAACAAAAAAAACAAAAACAAAAATTCCCAACAAGGTGGCCTACAAACAAGTTAACAATGATGGGATGGAACAATCCACAATTTGGGTAGCAATTCCCCCCCCCCCCCCCTTCCCTCCCTCTTTTATATACCCAACCAATACAAAAAAACACACACACACACACACACACACACACACACACACAAAACACAAAAAAGAGAGCAAAATTATGATTTGTTTAAGTGTCCTATCACAATTTAGTCCTAAACTCTCAATTGTAATATTTGACTCCCTAATATTTGGACTAAATGAAATCATTAGGGTTTCATACAAAGTATCCCTAACAATTTCATTTTAATCCACACTTTAGGTGATGTTTTTAAGGACCTATGATTGAGTGGTGACTGTGATGGTGGTTTACTGATAAGGGATGAGGGTGTGTTGGAGAGATAACACTTTGGAGAGACTCCAATGTAGTTAAGTACTCAATTGGAGCCTCCCCAAGGTGTTTTCTCCCAACAAGTGGTATTGAAATCTAGGATGGTGTGTAGCAAGATGGCAAGTTGTTTAGAGTCACTTTCACAGATGAAGAAAGGACAAAGCAAGCCTAAAAGGCCTACACAAATTATCTTAAACAAAAAAAAAAAAACAAAAACAAAAATTCCCAACAAGGTGGCCTACAAACAAGTTAACAATGATGGGATGGAACAATCCACAATTTGGGTAGCAATTCCCCCCCCCCCCCCCCACCCCCTCCCTCCCTCCCTCCCTCCCTCTTTTATATACCCAACCAATACAAAAAAAAAAAAAAAAAAAAAAAAAAAAAAAAAAAAAAACACACACACACACACACAACACACACACACAAAAAACACAAAAAAGAGAGCAAAATTATGATTTGTTTAAGTGTCCTATCACAATTTAGTCCTAAACTCTCAATTGTAATATTTGACTCCCTAATATTTGGACTAAATGAAATCATTAGGGTTTCGTACAAAGTATCCCTAACAATTTCATTTTAATCCACACTTTAGGTGATGTTTTTAAGGACCTATAGTAACGTTTTTAAGGATTTATAGTGGCGTTTTTTTAACTCAAGCTCTATGAAATCGAGTTATAAGTAAAAAAATTGCATGTGACTTGACTTCATGGAAATTGAGTTACAAAACGCCACTATAAGTCATTAAAATATTACTATAGGCTCCTTAAAACGTCACTATAGGGTTCTAGAATTTTTTTTTTTTTTTTTAACTTGATTTTGAGAAAGTCGAGTTTAAAAAGAGGAGCATTTTCCTAATTAATTTAGGAAAGGGGGTAGAATGCTATTTATTTTGCCCAAAAAGGGCAGTGGCCAATTTTGTCCTGATAATTTGGATGGAATCTTAACAATTTCATTTTAATCTACTTTATCATGTCAATTATAGTAATTGAAAGTTTGTGGAATGAATTGTGACTAACCAAACCATAATGGAGTAAATTGTAAGTTACCAAAAAAAATAAAAATTTTAAATAGAGATTGATTATATACAAGGATGGTCCCAAAATTTTAAATAATGATTCACTATAGCTTTCAAATAGCAATAAAATTGTTACTATATATCAATAAATATTTTTTTTTCTTAATTATATAATTTTCATAAGAGAGTCTAAAGGTTTTTATATTCATTTGAATTGAGTCACACAATCCTATTAATGATTAGTTGTATATACCCATTACTTAAAGGGCACTAAAAAAATGATACTTACATAGTTATTCTAACAACTCTTTAAACATTAAAGGGAGGGGAAAAAAAGCTTTTTTTTTTTTGCTTCCTCCTTGTAGTAATAATAGTTGATTAAAGATAAGTTCAAAATATTGAATCTTGTTGTCGATCTTGACTCGTGTTTGAGTTATGCCCCCTTCCTCTCGTGTTGATCTTAATGAGGAAATTTTATAATTTTTCCAACACTTGTTGTCTAGAATGGCAAAGGGTCATTTTGCAATGACAATCCTCATTTGAGATGTAAATGACAAATATCCCAAAGTATGGATGGTAGTATGCATTTAATCAAAATATATAGTTCTTCTGGAAGCCACGGTAAACATACCATAAGTCCCTAGTGTTATATAATATTAATTTTTAAGTGTGCTTTTGCATCTTTATCTAATATTCCATCCACCTCAGCACCCAACAGCTAGCTTAGCCTTCCTTGGTCGGTTCCGTGAGCCTAAATGCTGTGTGTAAGTTGTAAGAGACGAGTCAGTATTCGTAACTTTCATTTTTTGTCAAAAAAAGAGAGTTTTTTTGGTCCGATAAACGGTGTTCGAAATCCACTGAAAAGTGCTAAAACGTACTTCTCAATTAAAAAAAAACTGAAACATAGACTCACTGTTTTCAACTGGACACAAACGCAGTCTTTTTCGTTGGCAGTCTTTGGTTGGGCCTGTGTTCCTAAACGCTATCCAAAGTTGTTCTGGAAGCCACGGTAAACATACCGTATGTCCCAAGTTGTGCTTTTGCATCTTTATAGAATATTCCATCCACCTCAGCACCCAACAGCCAGCCTAGCCTTCCTTGGTCGGTTCTGTGATCCTAAATGCTGTGTGTAAGTTGTAAAGAGTCAATATTCGTAAATAAGTCTTCTTCGTTGCTGTCTTTGGTTGGCCCTGTGTTCCTAAATGCTATCCAAAGTTGTTCAACTTTTATGTTAATCACTTTTTACTTTTTTGCGTGATGAACGTTTGCATGTTCAAATTATGATGTTCATTCCCACTTTATTGATGAAGTGAACATGGAATTGCAAGCAGCTCCAGGTCATTTGGGTTTCTCAACTTTCATGGTACACGCTTGACGCTCGAGCCTCCTGGTACTTAACATTATTTTGTTGATTTTAGTTTGCTAATTTGTATATATTTTGGGAAATATTAACGAGTGTACTTAGGACACTGATTAAGAATCCAGTTAAAGAAAATTTTTATGGGAAAAAAAAAACAATTAATGTTTTGACAGTTTTTTTCATTTTCCATAAAAGTGATGTCAAAATTTTTCTGAAATGGATTGTTAACACTTGTTAGCATAACCCATATATTTATAAGCAAAATTTAGAGAATATTCCATTAAAATTTGAAATGAGAATCTAATTTTGTGTAATGTGTCTAAATTTATGTGGAGATCATATTATAATTATCTACTTAAGTTTGTGCCATGTGTCTACTTAAGTTTTTTTAGTCTTTGTGTCAAGTGAGTTAATGAATACAAAATACTAAAAATTTAATATTAATGAACTATAATATTAAAAAAAAAAAAACTAATCACATATACTCAATAAAAATCACCACACAACAAAAATCACAATACGTTCTATCTTATTAAAAATAAATAAAAAATGATCATAAGTAGTATTAAATTTAGGTGGAAATTTTAATATGTGACTAATTACCGTTTTTTTTTAAATTTTAAATTTGACTAATTATTTATATTTTTATGATAAAAATTGTGTTTAATTTTAAATGTATCTATACATATGCATGTGTTACATGCTATTTTTTTTTAATAATTTGACTAATTATTTATATTTTTATAATCAAAATTGTGTTTAATTTTAAATGTATCTATACGTATGCATGTGTTACATGCTATTTTTTTTTCTAATAATTTGACTAATTATTTATATTTTTATAATAAAAATTGTGTTTAATGTATCCATGCGTTTGCATGAGTTAAATACTAGTAACACTAATTTCTTAGTAAAAACCCAACTTTGGCAATTGAGTATTTACTTGCAAGTTTAGAATTGATGAAAGTAATTGCCTTTTTTGTAACTATTGTGAGAAACAACAGTGCACATTTTTTTGAATGGCCAAATGCAAATAATTGTTCGGAGGATTTCAATCTGGCCAATGGATCCAAAATTAATGGAAGCTAATTCAACAGTTGACAAATTTAGAATCTGTCTTATTGTCTCGATAAATTTAAAGCAATTTTGTACCATTTTGTTGCATTCGTTTTTTGTTTTTGGCTCGTAACGTTGCCCTTTGCAAGTCTTCCCAAATTTGTAAGCTTAAGCATTAGTGCACTGTTTAGCAGATTCAAATGGTGGCTGTTGTTGAAAGTGGTATGTACTATACTGTGACATGGCTCTCTTAGAGCACTCACAGCAGTGGTGCTATATAGGTATAATGCTATTTTTTAGCTCCAAATATCAAAAATCCTTCACACAGCAGAGGAGCTAAATCTAAAAAATTTAGCTCCTCAGCTACAGTGCACATCTATCTTTAGATGTGCACTGTAGCTCAAAGCTAAAAAAAAAAAAAAAATTTTATTACACCCTCTCTCCTCTTTCTCATTAAAATATTCAATTCATTCTCTCTCTCTCTCTCTCCGGCTTCTCCTCTTTCCTCTTTCTTCCTCAAATTTTTTTTTTCTCTCTAGCTCACCGGTCTCTCATCTCCCTCATCCCTCAGCTCGCCGGTCTCTCCAGCTCGCCGGTCTCTCCATCTCGCCGGTCTCCGTCATCCTCAGCTCGCCGGTCAATTTTTTTTCTCTCTAGCTCGCATCTCCCTCATCCCTCATCTCTCTAGCTCGACTGCCCAGCGCCGACCACTGCCCAGCGCCGACCGAAGCCCAGCCCAGCACCAACCACTCCTCACACTGGGCTGGGCTGAGCTGAGCTTCGGTGGATTTTTGTACTCGTGCTCATTCCTTTTGCGCTGACCAAAGCCCATTCCTTTTGTGCTCGTTGTGAATTTTTTTTTTTTTTTTTTTTTTTTTTTTGCTGTGGACTGCCGGTAGTGGTGGTGGTGGTGGTGGTGGTGGTGGTGGTGGATGTTTGTGCTGTGTGGTGGTGGTGGAGGATGTTTGTGCTATGGTGGTGTGCTAGGTTTGTCTCCGATTGAGGATTTGGGTTTTTTTTTTTTTTTTTTTCTATTGTGTACTGGTGGTGGTGGTGGTGGTGGTGGTGGTGGAGGATGTTTGTGCTGTGTGGTGGTGGTGGAGGATGTTTGTGCTATGGTGGTGTGCTGGGTTTGTCTCAGATTGAGGATTTGGGTTTTTTTTTTTTTTTTTTTTTTTTCTATTGTGTACTGGTGGTGGTGGTGGTGGTGGTGGAGGAGGAGGATGTTTGTGCCGTGTGGTGGTGGTGGTGGAGGATGTTTGTGTTATAGTGGTGGTGATATATTATTTTATTATAGTAGAAATATTATTATTTTATTGTAGTAGAAATATTATTTTATTGTGATGAATATATTATTTTATTGTATTGAAAGCTAAAATAGATCCACTGCTGCAGCATATGTATAGATAAAATAGATAAAGTAACTTTTGATGGAGCTAAATTGCTAAAAATTTAACTCCACTGCTGTGGATGCTCTTAAGAAAAGCCGCACCAATCATACGTTGGTTCTTTCATTACTGGCAACAAGCAGTTACTTTCTCTGTTAGCCTGTACATGATCCTTTTTCTATCAATTGTGGGCTATTCTCAGAACCTCAAAAGTCAAAATTGACAGTGCTGCCAATTCTGTACACTTTATGACCTATCTGCTTTGCCATTCGTTCACTAAACCGTCTATTGTAGCCGGAGACCCCTCCAAACTCCAAAAGGACACTGCCTATTTTCTCCTTCTATTGATGTTATTTTTATTTTGAAATGACGCGTTTATGGATAAAATTGCTGCAAAAAAGACAAAAAAAAAGTTATCCAACAAAAGAATGTCGTAGTTAACGGGCACTTTATGGTGCTCATTAACAACTTTTGAAATTACGTGATTGGAAAATGAAGGTCACCCGTAACGAATTTGAAAACGCGTATTTTCAAAGCAATTATTGCATTTTGTGGACGTATTTGTCGAAGTGCTATTTACCAAAAAGCCTTCACTAATCTGGAAAATGAAAAAAATTAATGCCGAAATAAAGGATAATTAAACTGCCCAAAAGCCACCTTATAGTTTAAATTTTTTATGCAATTATGCCATGTACTTGAGGGATTAATTATATTATCTTTTATTTTTAAATCATGTAATATGTTTAAAAATTATTTCAATTTTATTAGATATTTTTTTAATCAATTACTAATTTTTACAAATTTATTAAATTTATTTATATTCATTTAATATTAAAAAAACTATCAACTAAAATGTAAATGTTTTATAAACATATTACATGAGTTAAAAAAGAAAAAAAAATAGTTTATACTTCGAGTACATGGCATAGTTGCATAAACAAACAAATGATTTCAAATTTTTGAAAAAGACTTATATTTTAATAAATGAATAATTACAATAAAGTTGTAAAGACTCAAACGAAAAGCCCAGGCCCACTTAGAATAATGGCTCCCAATTCTTCAAGCTCAGTACAATAAATTTGTTAGAGAGTGGGTTTTCGAGTCAATTGCAATGCTAAGGAAATTATAAGCTTGGGAACAATAGGACTAAAACATTTAATATAAATGAAAGAAGCTCCGATTTAATGTAAACTCTTCCTTGGGCAAGTCCGAGGATGAATTGCTCATTAACAGTCAAGGCAGATATTTTTACAGTATGATCTTTAATTCTCTCTCTCTTTTCCCTTATATAGTCCATTACATTACATCTTAGCCCTCCAACTGTACGTCTCAGGGGAGTAATCTGGATGCTTTTCCCATCAGAGCCCTTCTGGAGGTGGTAGAGAGAGTTATGAGCTATGGAGTCACTATTCAGGTGTCTTTTCCTCATAAATGCGGCAAGTTCAATTGGTGCAGGGCATTAAATGTGGAGGTAATAGCCACCTTCCTAGATATTTCCCCTTTCCATTACTTGCATGACCCTGGTGTCTTCCATAGACCTTTACTTTCTGGTGTAGGGAGTTACATAAGGTACTCTTGAGGTGCATTTGCTCCGGGCTCCCCGGTTGATGGGCTAGTTAGCCTTTTTTCTTCAGACCTTTTATTCTTAATTTTAGTTCGGCTCTGAGTGATCTTGACATCTTCCCTCCTCAGTCTTAACCCACGTGTCAAAGTTTGGTTGACACATGTGTGGGACTTTGATCATCCTCGGGCAGGGCCTATGGGCCTTTGAATATCTTCGGATCATTTGCTCCCACAAAAATCATACAATAAAAAACTATAAATATATTAATCATAATAAAAATTAAAATGAAAGCTTATTCATTTTATTGATATATGCTAACTAGTATTTCCTGGTATTTTTAAGGAAAATATTCAAAGTTCAAATCTAACATCTCTCATTGTTATAACTATCGATTTGGAAAAAAAAAAATTTGAACTTATACTTTATTTGTTGAAATATCTAATCCTTTTAAGAAGAAATATATTAGCTTTTGTTAAGTTTTAGAGCCCTAAAAAACATACTTGGTTAACCTAATTTAATAACCAAGTTGTTACTTATGTCAATTATGCAGATATAAGTTAAACAATAATAAATCATATCCTGCACAATAGAAAAGTAAATAACTCAATGATGTGAGAACCCAATAAAACCAATGAAACAACTCATTTCAAGGTAAAACAAACCTGGGGGGAACTACCCCAAGAGAACAATCCACTATATCAAGTTGAGATGTATAGTTTAGAATATCAATTTGTAGTAAATCTAACATAGTTACCAAATTGGGCTCTAAATCCATAGACTTCCTTGATCTAGATCTTATTCTCACATGAACCACCTATTCACACTTTAGATCTCACTCATAGACTTCCAATCTAAGACTCCAAGACCACCTTTGATGACTAGTGATAGCAGTAACTTCTACAGTATCGGATTTTGAGTTTCTTCAAAGAAAATTGCCAGTAGAAAATTTGAGAAAGCTATGGGTAAAGAAACCTTAGATCTAAAAAAGGAGGCACAAGAAGCACTCTTCTCTCATTATTTAAAATGTGCTTTATGGTTTCCTTTAAATACTATGTGAATTAGATTTGAAACCCTAATCACTTAATGGGCTTAATGGGCTGATGGGCTTCATTTAAAATTCTAAAAAAACGCATCTTGATCAGTCAAACCACAGTCTTGATCGATCGAACCTGGCATATTTCGAATTCCTTGAACCTGCAGCTTCCTTATTCTTGTATTCATACTTGTAGCACCTTAAGCATTGTTTGATATACCCTATAGAATCTAAAATCTATATCTAGACAAGTTTGTGTTCACAGTTTGCTTTCACAGTTTGGCAATTGTTTTAAACTTTTAGAACCTAACAGCTTCCGATCAACAATATCTAATCCTTTTAAGAAGAAATATATTAGCTTCCAACTTAGTGGTTGGTTCTTAGAGGAAAGTTTTTCCTCTAAGGAGGAGTTTGAAGACTTGTCAAGCGCGCCTATTTTGGGCACAGACAGAGACTACTTCTTCTTCTTTAATTTTTATTTTTTTAGTTATTATTATTATTATTATTATTATTATTATCTCCCCTCTGTTTTGCTTGGTAATTACTTCTCTCGTTACTCCTATAATATTGTACCAAAAAACTTAGCTATTACTAATATTTTGCCAAAAAAACTTAACATAAACGAATAATTTCCTGTTACAACCTCAAATTTGATTCAAATTTAATGAAAACATGAATTTACCTCAACAAATGCACCACAAATGCATTTGAGTTTTTATTTGTTTATTTAGAGAGTTTCAACTTATGACATCATCTCCTGATGACAGCTCTTTATTATCAGATCAAGACACTAATCGATTTTTGGTGTAAACGGGGATTGAACCTTAGATCTCTTATTTAACCATTAATAATTTTACTTGTTGAGGGTGAAAGAGACTTTAAGGTACTAGAAGTGCACGGGTGGTGCAATGTGACTTGGTGAGAGAGAGTGAGAAGATTTCTTCCTCTTTAAAAAAAAAAAAAAAAAGATAAATAAATAATCAAATATTATTTTTAAATAATTCTATTATATCTCACAACTACTATTTTTTACTAAACGAAATATAATTAGTTGTATAAATGATATAGCATGTTTTATTGGACCAAATACAATAATTTTAAGTTTATTTGGCACTTAAGGCTACCTCAATAATAGATATGGACGAAATGACTTGAATCAAAATATTATATAATGTTAGGGGTTCAAATAAAAAAATTTAAAATTTACAGAACAAAATTAAAATGACCGCAAACTTGAAAGGCTGAAATTTACATTTATTTTTTTGATAATTGGATAATTATGATAGAAATGAGGAATTTAAACCATAAATGTCTTATACGTCACTAGGAGGTGTCAACCAATTGAATTACAAGATTCTTGGCTCTATAATTTATAATTTAGTCTTTTATTTTCAAGATAAAGTTTTTGTATCTATCATATGTAAAATGACTAATATGTCTTTTAAGCCAATTTTTTTTTTTTTTTTCTAAAATTCAATTGTCCCATAAATGAAATGGCATGTTTATAGATATCGCCCAGTATAAAGGGAACAATAATGCTAGGAAAAAAAAAAACTCATTTTGTCAGCTAAACTTACATGAATAAGTGCCCTTATATGTGTCAAGGGTTTTGTACCACAACTAACACCTTTTAAGTTTTGATGTTTTCAATATATTCAAATCCTTTCTCTCCCAACTAATTATAGAATTATCGTTCTCAAAAAAAAAAAAATAATAATAATTATAGAATTATCAAAATGGTCAAGTTAATGAGTGTATTTAGAGTAATTATTAATAAACCATTTTAGAAAAAAATTTATATCACTTTTATGGGAAATTGAAAAAGTTATCAAAATATTAATTATTTTTTTATATATTTTTTTAAAATAATTTTCTAACTAATATCCTTATAGCATTTGTTAACTTTTCCCTTGCGGAACAGTGAACTTATGTGTACAGCACTAGGTGACCTTGAATTGAGAGACATCCAAATGGCATACACCGAAGGAGTGTGTGTGTTGATAGGGGCGGTCCTGAGTGTGAGCACAAGGTGACCTTACTCGTAGTGATAGAGGCATATGCTAAGTAGTGGGAACACCAAGATGCACTGCTAATTCTTGAACATCTCTCCAAGGCCTATCCTTATTTAAATTTCAGTCCGTGAAAATGTGAGTAACGTGTGATTGTGAAATGTGAATACTTGCGACCAAAGTATGATCAAATTGTTCTTATCTCCTTAACAACTTAGCAAACTAGCAAATACCCCTAGATTTTATAATTGGAACAACCCCATCTACAAATCAGAAAAACAAAGGCCCTTGTTTGCAAATTTGCAATATCACCTACTTTTTATATTTGCACCAACTGAGGCCGCCTCTATCTATTTAAGAGCGCCTAACCTTGGGCCATAACTACTACAACCTCCATAGCTAGATCTTCTCAAGCTCTCTTGAACCTCTGCATCTTTGCAGGGGTCTTTTAGCTCAGATCCTTGCTCTCCACCTTTTTTCTCTTCCTTCTTTTCATTCTGTTCAGCTTCTTCTTTCTCTTCTCTAATCTAAACTCCCAGACCTTTTTGCTTTCTTGCTCTGCTTGTTCCCTGTTTCTTTGCAGATCATCATCTACTTTTACACCTATGTCATCTAATTCCTCCAAAAACACAAATCTTCCTCCCAAGAGAGGCCAGATCAAAGCTCAAATTTTTGGGAGCTTGGCCAATTCTGTTGTCTCTGCAGCCTCAAAGGTAGGAGGAGCAGTAGGAAGGATGATAGGAGAAGGTGGAAGTGGAAGAAACTCTGCCTCTTCAACCCCACCTCCCAGTGCCTACAACTCTGATGGGAGTTCTGATCTCTCCTAGACATGATTCTCAATTGGGGGTAGCGTACACAGACGCTATATTCTCTCAATTCAAAGAATTGAGATTGTCTATGCTTTTGCAGCCTTTTCACTTTGGAGAAGGCTGTGCCGTTAAAACTATGTAGAGCTGTTGTTTTAGCCTTTTAGGTTCAGCGTAAAGCTTCTGTCTTGTTGTGTTTAGATACCCCTTTAATGGGTTGTGAATAGATTGGTTTCGTTCCTGCAGGACTCAAATTTTAGCGAGTTTCTGCTGGGCCATAATCCATCTTTCTTTATGTGTAATGTCTACTATAATAGTTTGGATTTGCAGACAAGTTCTTATGTTGTAAGGAAAAAAAAAAAAAAAGGAGTACAAAATCTCTCCCGTTGGTTGTTTTCACAAGTTTTAGAAAGAAGATGATGTAACTGGAGTAGATAGTTTGTCTCTATGGTGTTTTGGGTTTTCGGCTTTTATCATTTCTTGTAATTGTTGTAATTTTGTGGAAATAAATTTTATGTTTGCCTATACATTTTGTTTGTTCTTCTGCACTTGATGTTAGATTATGTATTTTCTTCTAATTCAAGATATTATTGGTAAGTTAATTCGAGTTTCATTTCTTGTTTTGATGGTTGTTAGGGCTTATAATTGATTAATTATCCGAGCGAGATATAATTTTGACAATAATATCCAATGTTTCACTTTAGTTCCCTTTCCTAAAGTGATTGGCAATTTGTTTTCATAAGATATGTAAACAGAATATCAGATAAAGATGGGACAAACTTTCAGAAATCCTGTTTTACTTTTTATAGATGGAAACTTTTAGAAATACTGTTAGACTATTACCATCTTTTAGGCCAACTTTATCAAGAAGTGGAACATTTTTTATTAATTTAAATCATTCTTTTCGCTTTCTTGACACCCTTTTAGGATCCAACAGATTTGTTCGTTCAAAAATACAAAGGATCCAACAGATTTGCGACCTTTTTTTTTTTTGGTAGATACTTAAATTTAATCCAAGGCGTTTGATAATTTTTTTTGTGCTGAATCTGAACATGGCTTTAATTTTGGTTCAATATGTGCAGAATTAGGCCTAATAAATGAAAACCATCCCCAACCACTTCAGCCTTGAGAATTTCCAATTGAAAGACCCAGCGGAGAGCATCTTTCTATGATAATTTTATAACTTTCCCAATGTAGGTTCATAAAGAACTGTAAGAAATTGCTCAAGAATCCCCATTTACAAACATCTCTCTCAATTGTCCGAACTAGATTCTGGTATCATACCCTCAAGATAATGAACGGTTGGCTCAGCAAGTTCTACATGAGTACCTTATCATATTTGAGCTTCACACTTCGTTGACGGATTATATTAGTTAATTAATGAAAAAGATGCACTCTTTCTAATTTTGTATTTTTACTTTATATCACATCAGTTGAGAGATTGTAAGTTGTGATTGCTATGCGATAAAAGCGATGTCAACTATGAACCCACACGAAAGTGATGTTGCATGGCTGCACCAATTATAACTTGAGATCTCAAGAAATTGTGTAAACAAAGACTCTAAAGCTGCTGCAGGAGTCAAACGCATACGAAAGCTTTAGCTTTGGTTTTATCTATATGCAAGTTTGGTCCAGGGTTCAAGGTCCTGGTCCTGCCCTCCCCCCAGGGCCCCAACCCCAAATTGCTAGACATGACCAAAATGCTACCTATTAAAATACTAGATACTGCTCAGAAGAAATTCCCATATATGTCCAATTCCTAAAATATTCCCTCTACCTCAGTAGCTTGGTCGGTTTTGTTATCCTAATTCCTAAATGCACTCCAACCCTCCAAGACTAGAAGTGTACTGCAATATTTTATTTGTTCACATGTTGGTTTGGCTCTTCTATTGTCACTCCCATGAATTATTAGAAGTTCAAATCTCTAGAAGCTCTCTTCTTGTACTCCTTTTTATAAAGAGGTATAGAAACTTCAACTTTTGGTTGTATGTTAAGATTATGATAACCATTTTTATTGATGCCGTGTAAAGAGTTACAAATCATTAGAGTTTCCAGGAAGATGTTTTATGTGTGTGTTTGGATACCAATGAAAATTAAAATTATTTTATTATTTAACTTATTTTTGTTACTATTCATGGGCCTACTGCACTTTTTTGTGTTATTTGTGAGCTCCACTGTACTATTTCAACTAACTTTTACTTTTATTTACAGTATTTTCAGCAATAAGTTTTCAGTTTTAGCAAAATAAGTGGTATCCAAACAAACCCTTAGCATGATTTTATTGATTTTGGTTTGATGATTTCATAGCAAAACAACCCAACTCACCAATTGACATGCAATTTAGTTTGGGCGTGGATTAGTAAACAATGTAGTTGTAAAGAAAATATATAACACCTGTTTTCCCCTTATTCGAAGAGGAATCTAATTCATTTTTTATGTTAAGTTCTTCCAAAATTGAGGCTTGAGCATTAGTGCATGATGCATCACCCAATTCACAAGCTCAAATGGAAAACCAAGTGGATTATATAGCACGGCTCTCATAAAAAGGCCCCCACCAATTACTTTTCTTTTACCAAGGTTTTTACGTTTCATAAATTTGATACCTTTTCTGTCAATTGTCGGCTTGTCACTTTCCATAGCTCTCTTCAAAAATCAAAATTGACAACTTCGTTAATTTAGTGCACTTATCTGCTTGCCATTCTTTCATTGAACCATCTATTGCAGCTGAAGGGCCAAAAGCTCACTATCATTGTGAACTTCTATTGATCTCAATTGACTTTTCCTTTCCGTTGTTTTTAGTGTTTTTGTATCTTTCGAAAGTACCATTGGTGTAAATGGAATCGAACCACGGTTTAATATAAACTTTGGTGTATCATTTGTGGTGGGAATAATTGTATGTATATGCATTATGGACTGTACTTATATGCCAGCCAAAGTACTTATCATATTCTTAGAAATTACTTCATATTATCATGGAGACTTGTCTAAACGAAAGTGCTTATTTGATATAGACTCCTCACCGCTAGCCGCTAGGGAATTGTTTTTATTAATGCAGGATTTCTTGGCCGTGACAGTAATATGCTTTGATTTTTGATAGATACCATAAAATTTCAACATGTGGCATAGCTAGTGTACAAACATCAAATATCTTATTTAACAACAAAATATTTTATTAGTTGAGTTAATTGAAACTCACTTTGACAGTTGTAGGGACACAATTTACAGCTCAAGTCCAAAATGTGTGGGATCTTGGCCCAATGAGTCCAATACAATAAATTTGTAAAGAGTGGGTCGAAGAACTAGGCTCTAATGAATTTAACAACGGCTAATATGGATTTGGAAGATGATCAAGCAAGAACAAAGAAGGTAAAGCCAAACGACTTTACTGCCTAAGGAGATCAAACTTATATAAATTGGTTACAATTTAATACAAGAACAATTTAGATGGATACATGTGAGAGACCGCGCCCTCGGCCCATTTTATGATGTTGGGCCAAACCCACGTGAATGGGTGAAGTTGTGTTGTTGCCTCTCAAAATGGAGGTTCGACTAGTTATATTTTCCCCTTTAGATTAAGGGTTTTATAATGGAGTCGCCACTTATTTAATTATTGGAAAAATAAGAAAACCATAATTGAAAAAAAGTCCTTATTTTATTAATTTGAAATTGAATTTACATTGATCATAGGAAAATTACATGGCTTTGGTCCTAGATACAATCTAAGATAAAGTACATAGCTTTATTTCCTAGTTACAATCTAAAAATTGAAAATTACAATGATAAACATTGGTCTATCAACCCTTGATCTAAGTTCGGAGGCTATGTTACAAGATGGGAAGGTGTTAGGCACCCACTTTGCTCGGTGAAATCGGTCTTCTAGATTATGGTGGCCAACATTCATATCATATCATCCAGTATGTCAATTAATTTACATGTTGAATTTAATGTGTGTGCTTGTGATAAACCCTAATTCAATTTATTAAGCATTGCATTTGTATTGAAAAATAAATTCTAGTGAATGTGTGTGGATGGTAATAACCTAGATTCAAGGATTTGAAAGAATTATTAAATAAACATATTTTTTATATTTTTTATGTGGATTTAAGATTAAATCTAGTGATATGCATGAACATGTGATGAACAACAAAGAACATGTAAAGAACAACCAAGAACATGTAAAGAACACATAAGAACAATTAAGAACATTCAAAAATATTCAATGAAATTATCATGCTTTAGTCTTAGATTCTCATCATTGTAACATAAACAAACAGTTAGGGAAGAAGATTATACCTTCATGCAAGATCCATATGGTGGAGAAAGGAACTCTTGAAGGAGATCCTAAAGGTGGAGGAAAAGAAGAGCTAGGAGAGGGAGAGTGAGTCTCACTCAATACCTTGAGTCTCAGGAAGACCAAGATATAACAAGACTACTCAACTTCACTAGAATTCAAGAGAAGAGAAGAGAGGGAGGTTTTTTTGTGTCATGGAATGAAAGAGATGGGAGGTTTATATAGTAGTGGTGGAGAAAATATGAATGGAATGTCATTTAATGAGGGTTAACAAAGAATCATGAACTTAGACCTCATTTTAGCCTTGGGGGAAATCTGGTGCATTAAATGGAAAGATTGGTGGGAGTGAGGAGTAAGCCAAAATTCGGTTTTCCCGTAACTACTGTAACAGCCTGTAGAGCCAATTTCGAATAATCATATCTGACACAATTTTGATCAGAATTATCTCGTTCTTGTACTCAAATTGAAGCCCTGGATGTCTAGTTTCTTGGAAAATTAACCTCATTCACAGATTCAAAATATTCTGAGAGATATCGATGAAATGGTGAGCAGAGGTCATTTGTTAGAAAATGATTTCAGCACAATTAACATTAATACATCCGAAATTAGCTCCCAATTAACATTAAATGGCTCCAATCACTCCCATTTTAGACTTAATTGGTTCCAAATTTACCCTAATTAAAAGATAATTGCACAAATTACTTATTGAATAATTAATATTTAACTATCTAGTTAATTAGGTGTGTGCAACCCTACCATAAAATGTAGTCCTAACCAATCAAATTATGACACATCATCGTTCTCAAATTAATTATACTTATAACCAATTGAAATCAATTGTTAATAATCATATATAGTTGGACTCAATTTGTGATTGTGCATCTCGGCCATTAGAACTTGATTTGATGATAACTTTCAATCTGATGGTCCGATTAGGGCTTATGACCAATCGATTTGATCGTTACAATATCAAGATCATTTTGGTGAAATAAGATTAATGATCTAGTAACCAGAATGCATATTTCCAATGTGAAATTACTCTTTTACCCTCCATGTGAGGTTAAATACGGGTTGCAAAATGGGGTGTTAACAATACAATATTCTCTCTCTCTCTCTCTCTCTCTCTCTCTCTCTCTCTCTCTCTCTCTTTCGATTTCTTCCTCATGGAGGGTCTTTCACATTATATATCTCCCTTTGGACCATCTTCATCCTACACTTGTTGATCATTTGAGCCCTCACTTGAGTACCTATCCCATCAGACACCCTCTTTAGTTTTTTGTGAGTTGTGATAGTCAAGGCAGTACTGTTCAGAGATCTTCTCTACATAAATGCGACCAGAAAAGTAGCTGCAGTGCATTTAATGCGGTGGTGACAGCTTTCCCTTAGATATTTTTGGGTTTTCTCCCTTCTCGTATGTTCATGAGGCATGTCCTTATCATTGAAGCTTCTTGAAGGGTCACTCTAATTGTTGGAGTACATACTTTAACTGTATTCATCATATCAGAGGAGGAGTTCCTCCTCGGACCACCTTCCATTCATTCCTTACTCATGAGACTTTAAATTGTAATTTCTAATAACTATTTGTTCCTCCTTGGATCATCCAATGTCCTCGGACAAAACTCAAGGCCCAATGCATGATTCTGGGCCCTTAACCCTACAACAGTTATATGCCATTTTTTCACTACCACGTCATTAACATATAACATGGTTTATAATGTGGTCCTCTATATAAATTGAAATGGTTAATACTTCAATCATTATCTATCAGATGACATACTACTGTCTAACTATTTTACTTCTCTCTTTCATGATTCCACTTGCTGCTTTATATGGTCCATATGAAATCAGTTTCCCTTTTTGCTGTAGATAGTGTTCAGTTTTTGTCTAGGCAAGAGTTGTTGTTTTTATAAGTAAGTGTTGCTGTTTGGGGGAAAAAAATATAAATAAGCCAAGCTTTTAGCGTATGTTTCTAAGGCAAGTACCCAATGCCATTAGTGAATATAATGTATTTTGCAATAATGCAATTTACTTGCCATCTTTCTTTATTGCAATCTAGTTGCCATCAGTGAATATAATGTATATTGCAATATATTTTGTAATTATTGTGGTATACCAAAAACTGTCATTGGTGTTAATTAGTGATCATTAATATTTACAAGTAATGTTGTGTTTCTGTGTTCATTAGTATTTATCCTTTCTCCCATTGAAAGCACTCTTCATATTATATAGTCAACCTGTGTAGATTGTACCATCTCTTTTGGATCAAGCTTCTTTTATTTTTGAGTGTATTATATAGTCAACCTGCATATTTAGTTTGAGTGTATTAATGGTTTAGGTTCCATTTTGTTGCTTGGCAGACACACATGATGTTTCTGCAGTCTCAAATTGCTATCTAAAATAGGACATTTAAACCATTCACATTTTATAGGTTGTAGAACAAGTTAGACTGCACATTGTTTGGGTACAGTGGAACCATTTAAAAGACCATTTATTTGATCATTGTTTGAGTTTTTATGTTGTATGCATACAACTAAGGAGTTAATTTGCTTCTTTCATATGGTTCCCAATAATATCACAAACAAGCCTTTTAAGATACTGTTCAAACTGCTTTGATGTTGAGTGCACACAAGGCACAAACACTTCACAACAATGTAATAAATTGGTATACAAGTCATAGATTAATTAAAAAGACCATGTTCCATTGCTAAAGTCTCGGATTACAGAGAGAATTACACCAAAATTCAAACCTTTTCCCACAAATACATACCAACACATACCAACACAAATTCAGGCCAACATATACCAACACAAACATTCTACCAAAACCTACCAACATACACCAAAATTATGGCTGTTTCCCACTAATACCTACCCACCTAATTACCCATTTCCCCCCCCCCCCCCACCTATTTAGCCAATCAAAAGAAGTATCAAGCAGAGTAGTATTCCACTTATCACCAAAGATAGCCCTAGGCATAGGCAAATGAGCAACATCTACTCTCTCTTCATGTAGCCTTTGCTCTGTTGCCTCTTCAACAAAAATCATGAAAAATAACAACAAATAGTATTAGCAAAATCTGGTCACAGCCAATCCAACACTTGTATTAGCAAAATACTAAAATCCTTGAAACTAAAAAAGACCCACTAAAGAAAATAGCTATAAAATAAAAACCCTTGAGCTCTCTGATCTTCCAAAACTAAAAATCATTTGCACCCTTGTGCTATCACATAAACAACATACATTGAAGAAAAACCAATTGCACTCCACAGATCAATTTCCTCTTGAATCAATATAACAAGCAAAAACACAAGAACCAAAAGTAAAAAACAAACATCTCTAATAAAGGCAGACTTGTGTACTAGAACCACTCTTCAACCCCTTGAAATGCTTATGATTCCAACCACAACACACGTTACAAAAGAAGCATCACCTAGTATTGTATTAAGGCCAACATCACATGTAGCTTCACCCATAAACGAGACGATGCTTGAAAAGAAATCAGGAGCACCATTGCCAAGAGAAAGTAGAGTACTTAGAAACCCAGAAACTGAAAAGAAATTTAAAAACTTTACAAAGAAATTTAAAAACCCAGAAACTTACCCAAAAATTTGGAAACCCGTAGTGTGAGGTGAGCGAGGAGCTGAGTTCATGGGTGAGGGATCGAGCTTGAATCCAGTGTATGCCTCATGAGTCATGACCCACGAGCTTGAATCCATGAGAGCAAGGAGCAGAGTTCGTGGGCTAGGGATTTCAATCTGTGTGGTGAGCAAGGAATTGAGCGAGGAATTAAGCGAGGAGTTGAGTTAAAATCTTGATCAAATCATAGCCTTGGCGTAGGTGGTACTAGTGGCACCGTGACGGCGGGGCGAGAGAGAAAGTCAAACCTTGGAGAAGAGAGTGAGAAAGAGAGTTCGAAATATTCAGATGGGTTTGGTGAGAGAGAAATTGTGGTTTGTTCGGTTGAGTTAAAGAGCCTTTAGTTTAAGTGTTTAACCATAGTTAAGTGTGGTTTAGGTTAAGTTATGATGTGGCATTGACCTTTGATAGTTTTCAAAATGATCTTGTCCGTGAATTGGACACTCTCCATTTCAAAGGGAAATGGAGAGGATCCGGATCCAAGAAATTCATACAAGCATGATAATGTTGTTGTATACTATTTCTTCCCCTGGAATCTTTGTATGTTCCTTACTAGACTTTGACTTACCTATTTCCATTAGGGAATATGTGACTTGCTACAGTTGAAACTTTAAATGTTACTTATCAAATTTCTTCCTGTCCCCACAACAATGTATCAATCACCAACTAGGTTGGAAAAATGGTACACGGGATTAAATATAAGAGCACAAGTGGCGCATAATGCACATCATACCTCATGGTGATGTTGGGAAGATAACATGGAGAAAATTGGGTTTTGCCCTTAATTTTTAAACTATGCAGTAGTTTGTTTTTGTTTTCAAACTATTTAGGTGTATCCTTGCTTTGGAACTTGATTTTTTGAAAATCAAGTTCCCCTTATACCTTGGGTTTTTTATTTATTTATTTTTAATTTTTTATTACCAATTCAATTATTACCAATCAGCATTTCAAATTTTCTTATTAGTGCCAATCAGTATTAATTGGGAAATTATTAGTACCAACTGATACAAATTGAAATCTAATTAATATCGATCGGTTTTTTTTTTTTTTTTTTAGAAATAGTTTCAAACTATAACGTCCGCTTCTAATAATAACTCACCTATATGAAACATATAGGGACATCACTTTACCTAAAAGAGTTAAGTTATAAGTTTGGACCTAACTAAGTTATATTAACCAATTACCCTTGTCATTCTTATTGAACTTGAGATTTTACCCACACATGTATTCCAGTTAGTATAGATTTTTGAAAGGAAAATTTTTAACTTGAAAGCTAGGCCTTCCCAAAGACATATATATATATATATATATATATATATATATATATATACCCTGAGCCTCATCTTCCTCCACTTTCACTCCTAATTGCCTCTTCCCCTTCTTATGTGACTGAAGTCCTCTAAAAGATAGACTCTGTTTGGTCTAGCTTTCGAGCAGAGTACCCTGCTTTTTAATCATTGTTTATCTCCACTAGTTTTATATTTTCCTCATATAATAAAAATTTATGCTTTTTCTTCAATAAAAAACCTACTTTTTCTTTATTTTGTGATCCATACTTTGTCTATTTCCTTTTATTTTTTTCTCCTTAGAGACAGAGCCTTTCTTTTACGTACTCTACCTTGTCTCTGCTTTTTACACCTATGGAAACCACTTCCTCCTCCACACCCCAAAAGGAAAACTCAAGGCTTCCCCCAAAGAGAGGCCATATCAAAGCTCAAATTTTTGGGAGCTTGGCCAATTCTGCTGTCTCTTAGCCTTAAAGATAGGAGGAGCAGTAGGAAGGATAGCCCATCTGCATAGGCCCAAGCCTAATTCTACTTTGTATGCAAGCGAAGTCTCTCACTTATATTAGAAGTTTATTAATCTAGGGTTTAGTCTATTATATATACACATGTTATGGTTCATTGTAACATAGGATTTATACTACACTCTAACATATTATTGATGTAGCCTTTTAAGGTTTCTTCCATAGATGTAGGCCATTAGGTTGAACTACATAACCCTTGTATGTTTGTATTCTATACTTTATGCTTTCGCTCCCGCATCCATACTAGCATATACACCATGGCGTATCAATATTAATATTTAACAGCCTACAACTCTGATAGGAGTTCTGATCTCTCCTAGACATGATTCTCAAGTGGGGGTAGGAATGCACCAATGGTTAATTTACTAGTTATATTATTGTCTTGATTGATTGTAACATAGTTATTGTAATTGGAATTGCAGGTTGTTTGGACACTGTACAATAATTATTTGCATCCATGATGTCTTGCAAAAAAACATATATGGACTACAACAGCGCCATTGCTATGCTTCCAAATTGTGGAGTATTACCATTCAAAAAGAGTCATGTGACAGTTTGGGTTGTTACAAAGATGTCCAAAATGGCTTACAGACAATTTCGATAAATCTGTGCATTGTGTAAAGTTGATAGGAAAGTCCAGTGTCAATTGGCATAGGCATCATGCACAATACTACTGGCTTTGGAACGAGCGAGTTGAACATGTAGTTGGGGATGACAATTTCCATTTAGGTGTGGACTACACAACATGGTCACCTATTCACAACACCAGAGGTGGCTGCCCATATGTACTAGGTTATTATTTTAGCTTTTTCAATAATACTGCACTGATATTGATAACAAATTATTTACACAAACAAAATACTGCACTAATATTGATAACAAATTATTATTTTAGCTTTTTCAATAATATTGCACTAATAAATGTTTTTTTTTCTTTTTATGTGGCAGCAAACTGAGATCAATAATATGTTAAAGTTGACTGTTGCAAACCAACAGAGGAATGATCTCACTGCACAACAAGTCCTTCCAGCAATAGTAGAAGGCCTTAGTGAAGTGAAGTTGTTGATGGAAGCAAATATTTCCTCCGTTCCTACTGAAAGGGTGACACACTTCGGGCGACGACAGAGGCACCAAGGAAGACAGCCGCAAACCTCTACTGAAACCCGCTCGTGCACCTCTACACAACGTGGACAATGCGGAAATGATGAAGCCGGACCATCCACCTTTACACAGCAAATATGTACACCTCTACCTAAGCTAGGCCATCAACATCTGCCTGTAATGAGCAAACCACCTTTAGTGAGTACAATCCAATTAGTGTCAACGAGTACTGCATGTCTTTATATCAACAGATTGGATTATCCACTTCCCTAGGACAAGGATTTGAGGGATTGTTTAGCTATGACCATTATCCCCTACCTACTTCAACACTTCCCTCCTATCACCCATTGCCACCTCCATCCTATTCTAGACAATACAATTATGGCCAAGATAGCCAGTACAACTATAATTTTTGCAAACCACAACCTTCCTAACCATCGCTTCATGTTGGTGATTAGGGCTGTCCACGGGTCGGGTTTGTGCCCAACCCGGAACCGACCTGATCACTTCGGGTTTCTCATACACAGACCCGCCGCCGACCGGTGAACGGAGTCGGTTCGGGTGGTCGGATTTTCATCGGGTGCAGATCGGTCCTCGGTCGGTTTCGGGTTGTGAGAAAAACTGCCAGATTTTGCCAAAAGCAGCCGGATCTGGCGAGACCTGACCGGATCTTGGCGAGATTTCGGCGGATCTTGAAGAGATCAAGCTGATCTCGGCTAGATCTGGCCGGATCTCGATGAGATCTCGACATATCTCGAGGAGATCAGGCCGAATCTCGACGAGATCTCGCCTAAACTCGAACGGATCTCCTCAGATCGGACAAAAAATCAGCGCTTTCCAGTCAGTATACGGTCGGGTCGGTTGAAAATCGGTTTCTCAGCCTCAACCTGCCAACCGACCCGCCATTTTCAGGTTTAGAGGGCAAAGATCCGCCGCCGACCCGTCACCTCGGGCCGGATCGGACGGTTTGGCCGGGTGGGTCGGTTCCCGGTTTTGTTTGGACACCCCTATTGGTGATTTCTGCACGCCACCAAATACATGGGCATGTGCTCTGAACTCTGAGGAAGAGGCCTCTGTAATAGACTCTGAGGAAGATGCCTTAAATGAAGACAGTGGGGAAGATGCAGAAGATATGGAGGTATCATCAGATAATGAAAGTGATGAAGGTGGTCATTATCAAACAGATTTTTGTTAGGACATATGTGTTTCACTTGTTAGAAACATATGTCACTACTTTATGTAATTGGCTCATCCTTTGACAAAATGCACTTTACTTGTATTTGGGTAAATTTAGAATATGTTTAAATCCCTCAAGAAACCATGTTTAAAGATTAAGTGTTGAAGCCTTCAAGTCTGTCTAAGAAAACAAGTTGATAGTGCAAATTCATTAAAGCTCGACAACTGCATCTATCGAGCTTAAGAAAGCTGTTCAAAGACTGGTGTGCTCGACAGCTACTCAACACCTCCTATCTGTTGAGGTTTAAGAATTTCAGAATTCAAATATGATTTTCTTGGGATCCGTGAATATATCTTTGGGCTTTCTTTTCTCCTAACCCTAGACATATAAAATGATTGTTTTAAGGGCCATCAAACAATTCACAAGTTGCACAAGTATTGAGCAAACTTTGTTCAAGCAAATTGTGACTGGAGATGAAGTTCTTACCCTAGTTCATCTCTTTCTCTTGAAGAAGTTGCTATGTATGTGCACCATAGGGTTTTGTGACCAAACATCTTCTTGATCTTCATCGTGTGGATAAACTGAAGAACTTTGCAACCAACAATCTTCTTAATTAGTGATTGAAGTCGCGTATTGGGATCCGCGCAATTGGTTAGTCACATACTTGGGAGTCATGCATAAAAAAAGGGAACTGTCACTATAGAACAAGTCCAATTGGGTATTGGGGTAAGGGTTCAATTGCAGGTTGGTAAGGTACTTGGGATTTCTTTACTTGTAACCGCTTGTTGTGATAATAGTGGAGTTTCGGAAGTGGTGACTTGAAAATCACCCGGTGGGGTTTTTGCTGTTAGGCTTTCCCCATTTATAAACAAATCACCGCGTTATTTATTTTCTGCTGCATAATTAATTTATTGGTGATTTGTTTGTGTTACCACGCGTTTGCATGATAAATTGATTAATTAATAACTTGGCTAATTAATTAATTAATTTCTATCACAAGGGGTCATTCAGGTTGTGGCCTATCAATTTTGATATTAGAACGCAGCCAAGGTGCATGGGGAAAAGTCCTGTGCAAGCACGAAGGTACCCTCAACGAGTAAATAGGCATCCTCCATGTTGTGGTACACAACAAAAACTTCATGTACCCCATCGTGGAAATCACTAATCAACATAAAATGACTGTTGGTGATGAATATATTGAAGAATTATCGTTGTTTATGCATCATTGTAGCAAAAAATATTATGCCTAGATAGTATACATGGCACATTATACTACTAACCGTAAGACCTTTGCGAAAATAAGAAATGTGTACACATATTTTGGCATTTGAAATTAGTGCCCAATTAATCTAATCATACATCTATTTAATATAATTGTCCAATCCACAAATCCAACATAGAATCTATATGTGTAGCCACAATTATAGGCGCAGAATAGGCGAAAAAAAAAAAAAACGTGTCAAACTTCTATTTTTATGGTTGATCTTTTTTCTTTTGCATGATGGCTACTGTGGTGTACATTTCTATTTTCGTTCGCCATAGCCACTCTTCCAGACCCTCGTAAAAGTGTCAAAGAAAAATAAAACTTTCACCATCTAATTTTCGTCCAAATTTATTACAGCAACTTGTGAGTTAATTTCGGCCTTCAAAAATTGTGAATTTCAAAAAACTAAAAATAGAAAAGTTGTAGATATTTAAGTCACGGTTCCAGCCCATCCAGCCTTGAGTCAATTTGATTTTTGAAAAGAGAGATACGTCTAAAATGCTGATTAGTGCTCAAATATGATTTTTCCTCTTCAGATTGTGGCCCTTTGATTTCTTTCCATATTTGAAGCTTTCAAACATGGTAAATGACCCAAACACTCCATAAAAAGTATACATTTTAAGGTGTTATTGAACCCCTAAACTATAATACACAATATATATATATACACACATACACACATACAAAAAAAAAATAATAATAATAAACGTACACCCCAATCCAACTTGTAGTGATAGAAAACATCATAGCATATGGAATTAGTAACAACTTGTTCTTTCAAATAATACAAACTAACAATATGGTCCAACTCCTAAAAAAAAAAAAAAACGGTCCAACCAATCCACTGAAGTAGATTGAATACTTATGTTGGGTCATTTAGTTTGATATTTACACACAGCAATGACATGTGAGTACAAAATCTTATAAACTTGTCATTTTTGACAACTACTAGTGTTTTGCCTCAAATTTACCTCATGACAATGATTACCCCTATATGCAGAGTTAGGGTTTATTGGTGTTTTGACTTCAAACAGACCATCTTCATGACTAAACACAATAACTGAATGCTTTGGTGCCTTTTTTTTTTTCCCATTTATTGAATTTATTCTTTGCATAGGCTGTAATGAGTTCGCTGGTAGTAACCTCTACGCGTGCCTTAGTATACCGATCGGCAAAGTAGGGTACACAATGGTAGTATGTAAGTTCAACTAACGCAGTTATAGGCAGATTTCTAGCACTCTTTAGAATTCTGTTGAAGCTTTCAGACATGTTTGTGGTCATTTCCCTATAACGATGTCCACCATCGTGTGCTAACGTCCACTTTTCCACTGGTATGTTCGTTAAATACTTATCACCATCTGCACTTAATTTAGTAATTCTATCCCTAGTTATTTGATACTTTCGTAGCTGATTCTCCATGCCTGCCCACATTACCATAGCCTTCAAGTTTTTGTTCCTAATTTGTTGATTGAAATTGCTAGCCACATGATGAAGGCAAAAACGATGATACCAACATGTCGATTGACATATAGTTCGTATCGCTACCATTATACCAGGGTGACGATCAAATATGACACATAACCCTTCTCGATTAGTGACATTAATCTGATTACAACGCAAAAACCAATACCAGCTATCATCAATTTCCTTCTCCATAATGACAAAGGGAAGTGGAAAAAGTCTGTTGTAGTTCATCTTTATCAGCAAAAAGCAAATCCACATAAAACTCTTGGGTAGGGTCTCAAATACTCTGAGTAGGCTTTTCAAATGGTGGGGTTGGATCAATCATATTATCCCATGTGTTCTATGAAAAGCTTAGTGATGAAGGTTGATGGAATGCCATTGTTGGACTGCTTTCATGATTAGGTTCATTGAGAGACTCCTGTTCATCTCCAACATCATCAAGGATCTCATCGTCATCAAGTTGGTCATCACTATCCATGGTCCGCATCCTTTCTGAAAATGTATGGACCACATTTTCAGTAGTAGCAACTATGCGGTGTGTATCATTGGGATCATTAGTAGCTCTCTGAGTGGCAACTTGGTCATACTGAGCTTCAAACTCAAAACAAGTAGTCTCTTGTGTGACATGCTTAGTTGGATTATCATAGTCAACATTACTAGTGTTCATTGGCCGATAAGGAACATGTTGGTCCTCAGTTGCAACATGGGTATATGGAGCATGATAGTTAGCACCACCAATGTTGATTGGGGAATGAGCTGCATCTTCAGAATAATGACCAGTATGAGTGGCATATGGATCATGAAAGTGCCCGCCATGTGAATAACTAAACGATGCACTCAGTCCTTCGTTGGCATATCAAATGGAAAAAACATTTTGGTGGCTTCTTATAGGCTCTACACCCACATACAACTTTGCACCTACAAATCCATATTGGTGGTCTAACATATAAAATATTGCATTGACACCATTATCATCTTCTACCAAAACTTGCTTGTAAACCACAGTATGTGAATGACATTGAAAAGGAAATCTATACCAAATAGTCAGTTTTGAATTTTCTCTATTTATATGAAGCGTGGATGCTACTCTATCACATAGATCTTCAAATGTAGCACCCCGGCTTAATGGAAGTATAGAAGGAGGTGGCCCTTCGTAATAAACTCCATTTTTGTCATGTTTAATTATTCCACCGGAATGGATGAGAAAAATGAACAACTTTTCTACCATCTACACTAAATCATAACAATAGTATTAATATATTAACACTACACAACCATTACAATACAATACAAGAAGGTAATCCATTAAAAATATTCAATGTTTAAATAGCTAGAGTTGAGAGAATTCTATTAAAGAGGATTGGATCATTGATAATTTATTACTGTCCATCATAGTAGTCAAAATTATTTTTTGTTTCCCTTTTCTTAAATAACTTAGCATAACATTAACATTTAGAATGATCTGTTATGGTTACATTAATTATTTTATATAGCTCTTCATTTTGCTTCTTCTAAAACAAAACAGATTATATAATATTCTCATGCATCTATACGATAATAGATAAATATTTCTAATATTGTACAATTTTCTTTATTATTATTATACCTAAAACTTAGATTTTAAGGTTTATGAGCATATACTAACCTTTTTTTTTTTTGGGTTGTCTTATAGCATACGTGCATATTATAGGTTAAAAAAGTATGTATTTCTTTTAGGAAAATTTATGTCAATTTTGAAATATATTTTTTCTATATGAAATTTTAGGCAAGAATTCATGGACAAATAATTTAAAAAATATCATACAAATCAGTTCATGTTGCAAAACACATAATACAAAAACAAGATTTGCATAAACAAATAATTTAACAAAAACAAGATTTTAATGCTTAGCAATGCCCCTAAAATATATCAACATGAATATTATAAAAAGAAAAATAACTACTTAAGAGATGTAACTCACCTTGTAAGAGATAAAGGATGGATAGATATTTGCAAGTGTTGTTCCTTATAGTTGTTTGTAGAATGTATGGCACGCATGAATTGAAAATGGTTAGTAGAATTATGAGGGGAATAAGAGTGGAGAAGAAGGTTGATGGAATTTTTAGGGGAAAAAGAGTATAAAATAAGAACCGTGGAAACTTCAGTAACATTAGTGCTGTTTAAATAGGATGCAAGTTTCATATAAGTTAAATTCTTAGATTTTAAACTGCATAATTAGATACGCTAATTGACCAAATACAATACAACATAGACCAAGACGGGACACTCTGATACAAATAAATTACTATAAACATATCTTCATGCAAAGAATCTTTGTAGAGATTCTCAGTAAAGAATCTCAATTTCTTTGTTTTTTTTTTTTGTTTTTTGTTTTTTTTTTTTTTTTTACAGTATGCACATCAATCATTTTTTTCTTTCATTTTGTATTGTAAGAATCTATGTACAATAAAAATCAACGTAAGAATCTACGCAAAAATCTCAGTTTCTTTGTTTTTTTTGTTTGTAGTGTGCACATCAATCATTTTTTTCTTCTATTTCGATGGCAAGAATCTGTACTTTTTTTTTTGAGAATAAGAATCAATATACGTTTATTTATTATTTGTTTCATAGGGCAAATCATGCAAAAAATATTTTTACTATATGAAATGAAAGAACATCACATACACAGAAACGAAACTGCTTCAGTCAAAATCTACTAACACATGGAAATATGTGTACTTTGTAGAATAAGAATCCGGATATTTTTTTTTTAATCCAGGCAACTCTCTCTCTTTCTCTCTCTCCAATTTTCGGCAACTCCATTACCACAAATCAATTGCCACTTTTTTTTTTTTTACAAAATTTTCCCTCCCATTTTGGCAATTCCATTGCCACAAATCAATTCCCACAATTTATTTATTTATTTATTTTTTTTGCCTTCAATTTTTGGCCTAAATCATCACTCTTTTTTCCCCCCCTCATTGTTAGCAACTTCATTGCCTAAATTATTATTAAATTTCTTCCCAAGTTTTCAGCAACTTGGTTGCCACAATTCTCTTTTTTTTTTTTTTTTTCCTCCCATTTTCGACAACTTGGTTGCCACAATTATTATTTTCTCTCTCCTCACTCCCTGCAATTTCGGCAACTTGGTTGCCACAATTGCCACAAATTTTTTTTTTCCCTCTATTTCAGCAATGCCATTGCCACAAATCAATTGCCACATCCCCTCTATTTCAGCAATGTCATTGCCACAATTTGTTTTCCTTTGGGCACTCCACCTAGCACTAGCACTTTGGGGCACTTTGGGGCACTTCACTCACTTGGGCAGATTATTGAAATTCAAAATTTTCTCTCTCTTACTTTTGTTAGAATTTTGGCAATACCGTTGCCGAAATTTACTCTTTTTTCATTTTTCCAAATAACTTTAAACAGTACCCATAATGCAAATAAACTCGAGATTTTGCAATATTCAGCCAAAAGACTCCCCTTTTAGGATCCAACAGATTTGTTTGTTCACACACCAAAAAAAAAAAAAAAAAAGATCCAACAGATTTGTGACTTTTTTTTTAATCCAAGGCGTTTGATAATTGGTACTGGGAAAAAAAATTACTAAGGGATTTACTTTTTGTGCTGAATCTGAACTGACTGAACATGGCTTTAATTTTGGTTCAATAGATGCAGAATTAGGCCTAATAAATGAAGCACATCCCCATCCACTTCAGCCTTGAGAATTTCCAATTGAAAGACACAGCTGAGAGCATCTTTCTATGATAATTTTTTGACTTTACCAATGTAGGTTCATAGAAAACTGTAAGAAATTGCTCAAGAATCCCCATTTACAAACATATCGCTCAATTGTCTGAACTAGTTTCTGGTATCATACCCTCAAGATAATGAACGGTTGGCTCAGCAAGTTCTACATTAGTACCTTATCATATTTGAGCTTCACACTTCGTTGACGGATTATATTAGTTAATGAAAAAGAGCACTCTTTCTAATTTTGTATTTTTTATTCCCTCAATCGTTTGAAAAGACATGCTTTCAAATTCCAATCGTTCCTTCATAGGTGGCTACAGCAGTAAAGAGTAAAGACCAATAGGTGTGATATAAAAAATTAGTGACTTCGAATTTTTTTTACTTTTTTTCACAACGGTTGAGAGATTGTACATTTTGATTGCTACGTAGTAGAAGCAATTGCTATGCAATAGAAGTGATGTCAATGATGAACACACATGAAAGTGATATTGCATGGCTGCACCAATTATAACTTGAGATTTCAAGAAATTGTGTAAATAAGGCCTATTTGGTATGTGTGTTTAAACAATAGTTTTCAATTTTTTTGAAAATGCGTGTAAGTGAAAAAGTGTGTAAAAATACGTGTAATATTATTTAAAAACCAAAAACATGTATTTAAAATAATGTACCAAACAGCCCACTCTAAAGCTGCCGCAGGAGTCAAACGCATACAAAAGCTTTAGCTTTGGTTTTATCTATATGCAAGTTTGGTCCAGGGTCCAAGATCCTGGTCCTAGCCTCCCCCCAACGCCAAATTGCTAGACATGACCAAAATGTTACCTGTTAAAATACTAGATATTGCTCAGAAGAAATTCCCATATATGTCCAATTGTTTTCACACTGCTTTTGCAGCTTCCTAAAATATTCCCTCTACCTCAGTGTCGGTTTTGTTACCCTATTTCCTAAATGCACTCCAACCCTCCAAGACTCAGAAGTGTACTGCAATATTTTCTTTGTTCACATGTTGGTTTGGCTCTTCTATAGTCACTCCCGTGAATTATTAGAAGTTCAAATCTCTAGAAGCTCTCTTCTTGTACTCCTTTTTTTATAAAAGTGGTGGTATAGAAACTTCAACTTTTGGTTGTATGTTAAGATTATGATAACCATTTTTATTGATGCCGTGTAAAGATTTCCAAATCATTAGAGTTTCCAGGAAGATGTTTAGCATGATTTTATTGATTTTGGCTTGATGATTTCATAGCAAAACAACCCAACTCACCAATTGACTTGCAATTTAGTTTGGGCGTAGATTAGTAAACAATGTAGTTGTAAAGAAAATATATAACACATGTTTTCCCCATTATTTAAAGAGGAATCTAATTCATTTTTTTATGTTAAAGTTCTTCCAAAATTGAAGGCTTAAGCATTAGTGCATGATGCATCACCAAATTCACAAGCTCAAATGGAAGCTGTTTAGGAAAACCAAGTGGATTATATAGCATGGCTCTTCGAAGCAATGTGGCTCCAAGACCCTCGTTGCGCTGAAGTTGTCCAAGATGCATGGATGGATGGCTTATGCAAAACAGGGGGCGCCTCAATTGATAACTGTCTTGATAGATGCAGGTCACGGCTGACAATATGGAACAAGACCGAGTTTGGCCACGTAGGGAGACAAATAGCTTGGTTGGAAAGAGAGCTACAAGCCCTAGAACAAAACTAGAACCGGATCCTCTCCATTTCCCTTTGAAATGGAGAGGCTCCAGTTCACGGTGAGGATTTCGTCCAAAATTATCAAGGGCCAAAAACTGGACACGTCATTTAAAATGTTAACACCACACTTAACTCAAGTTAAACTCTTAAACCGGAGGATTTGTTTAACTCAACCGGACAAAAAAAACCTTTTTGTAGGGAAATGGAGAAACAGAGGTAGAGGTATATCAGTGCACTGGAAAACAAAAAAACATTTTAGAGGGAAAAGTGAAACAGAGTTAGCCCACGTTCAAAGCTTCATAGATTTTAACCCAAAAAAAAAAAAAAAAAACCTTTTAGAGGGAAAAATGAAACAGAGGTAGCCCACATTCAAAGCTTCACAGATTTTAACCAAAAAAAAAAAAAAAAAAAAAGCTTCACAGAAGGTTCAAAGAAGACATCTCTGTTTCTATCTTGCCAAACAGAGGTATATCCGTAAAACTTGTTTATGCTTATCCTATTTGATGTTTGATAATTTTTCTGCATTTCTATTGTTGTCTTGGTGAGTTTATATGGTTGTTTTGGTGGCTAGTGAGTTTACAGACCAACAAACATCACATGGACAGCACTGGTGATTCAACTCTTTATATTGTCCACAAAAATGCACAAATTATCCTTGTTAAAATTCTCTCATCTTCACAAGCTAATGACAAATTAATTAGGCCACCAATAAAAGCTACACACAGAGAAACAAGCTTACGTGGGCCTAACATAAGAAAATGATCTTACACAATCTATCTATAACTCAAAATGATTTATTTAGTTAATAGATGAATCCTCTGTTTATCCCCCCCCCCCCCCCCCCCAAAAAAAAGATTCTCTGTGGTTTTTTATTTTTATTTTTTGCCTCCCAAAGGGGGCTTGCCCATGATTGTTTTTGCTGATGATTATTGTTGGGAAAGGAGAAAGTGGGATTCAAATATGGGTTCGGGTTTTAGGAAATGTTGTGAATAAGAATGGGTGTCACCACCATTAAATAAGAATAGGTAACGATGACATTACTCACTGCATGAGGTTACTAAAATATTTTAGCAAATGAGATACATATCATACTCACTGCATGAGGTCACTACTATATTGTTGTCTTGGTGAGTTTATATTGTTATTTTGATGGCTAGAGGCAAGTTAGAGTCTTCCTTAAAAATTTCATATAATTAAATAAGATTGAACATTGAAATTTCTGTTTAGACCCCAATGTGAATTAATGAGCAAAATTATCAAATTATATTGGTGAAGTGATCCACTCAGAAAATTAATTTTTCACTATAGTTAAGCAATTAACAAATCAATAAGTAATATAAAAAGCACAATTAAGCATGACATAACATTTGGTGACGAAGTGGAAAATCAAAGAAGATTATCTTTAATGGAGAAACCACTTCGGAAAGTAGATTAAGAAAGTATAAACTAAAAAACTAACTAAATTTTCAAATGGATAAAATTACATCAATAAATTTGAATTTATTACCATAAAATGTTATGGAATGGATCAACACTAAAATCCTTACACACATGATCCTAATTCATAGTGTAATCAATAAGTTTAGTGGCACAATTTAAAAAAAAAAATATATATATATATATATATATATATTTCCATAGCTGTTAATATAGTCTATTATAATCGGTTCATAAGAAAATAGTATCAATAATGAGTTTATGTGAAATTAAAAAAAATGATTACTTGTACGCTTAATGTGGATTATGGACATATATAGAGAGGTGATCAAAAGGATACTTTTGTGGTGTTGATCACAAGGTTTATATATTTAAATTAATAAATTTCTCTCTTTTGAAAAAAAAAAATTCTCATAATAAATAAGTTCTTTAATCATAATAAGAAGATTCTTTTATAATGATTCTTGATTGCATATTATGGATGCAAGATTTTAAAGAACATGTTTATTACTATCATGTTTAAATTGAGTGACCTTTGAGTGAGCTGAGTTGAAATCATGCTTGGTCATCTTGAATTTTTATGTTTAGTAACAAAGATATATAACATCTCTCTCAAATGAGGTACATCCTCATTACTATGTTGATCATTCATTACATCCTCATTTTTTTTTTAACATCATCTCTGTTTTGAAAACAAATGATAGGTGAAAGTTATAATAAATTTATGTTCTATTTTTTCTAGGGATAATGATGGGAATACATATTCCTTCTAATGTGCCCATGGAATCTACCCCATTTAAAGGGATGGAGTTTGAAGCGGATGAGATTGCATATGATTTTTACAATGAATATGGTAGAAAGGCTGGTTTTAGTATTAGAAAAGAGTATGTAAATAAATGTAAAAAGACTAGAGTGGTTACTTCAAGGAGATTTGTGTATGCGAAGGAGGGAGTTCGAGGCAAAGACAAGAGAGATCAAAATGTAAAGAATCCACGAGCAGAAACAAGATGTGGTTGTGAAGCACGTTTGGTTATTGTACTTAATTGAGATAGTAAAAAATATGTGGTGAGTGAATTTATTGCTAAGCATAACCACTATCTCCACCTTCCATCAACTGTGCACATGATGCCATCACAACGGAAAGTGGTTGCAACTCATGCTATTGAAATTGATTTGGCACATGAATTGGGATTAAGATTAAAGCAATCTTATGAGTTTCTTAGTAAGCAAGTTGGTGGATATGATAATCTTGGTTTTACCAAGCAAGATCATAAAAACTACTTACGCACTAAGCGACAGAGAGACATGGAGCATGGGGCAGTTGCTAACTTGGGAAGATATTTTAGTCGTCAACTTAAGGAAAATCCTTTATATTATTTCGCTACTCAATTGGACTGTGAAGAGTTGATTACTAATATCTTTTGGGCTGATGCAAGAATGATCATTGACTATAGCCACTTCGATGATGTAATAACGTTTGATACAACGTATAGTACAAATAGAGATGCAAGCCCACTTGGAGTATTTTTGGGTCTCAATCACCATAGAAAAACTGTTGTATTTGGAGGTGCACTGTTATATGATGAATCAATTGAATCTTTTGTATGGTTATTTGAGACCTTCTTAGAAGCAATGTCTGAAAAGAAGCCAATCACTATTTTCACAGATCAAGATGCAGCAATGTCAGCTGCAATAAAAGTAGTCATGCCTAAGACATATCAAGCATTGTGTAGTTGGCATATGTGGCAGAATGCTGAGAAACACTTAGGTCATTTATGCAAAAATGATTCTCA